>NC_132940.1:46576500-46731500 GCF_034638445.1 Ciconia boyciana
GAGATATAGGTGGAGAAACAAGAAGCAAGCAAGCAAATGGCGCAACAGCCTACATCTTAACATGCCGCCCCTGACAGCAGCACCAATTCAAGGATTTCCTACCTACCCTCGTCCAGTCCAATTGCTGCTCTCAGGTCTCCATGCAGCTCTCCTGTAAAAGATCAGGAATGAGTATTACAAACTCCATAACCCAGCAAGCACATCATAAAACTTTAACTGTTTTTAACTACCAGAGTAGTTAGAAAATTATAAAACATGCAGCTTGGGCATCGCCTCTCTAGGCCTGAATGCTTGGCTGAGCAGTAGAGGCACAACGAAGAGCTTAGTGTTAGAGCAAGAAAGAGGGTTTCAAATGTGTTCCAGTCATTGCATGTATCCTATATTAAGCAATTTTGAAGAAAATACATAGAAAGTCCATGGAGCAGGGATCAGAGTGCCCCCTGCGAAAGGAAAATCCCAAATCACTAGGGCACAGAGCAATTGTCACCTTTTGCCTACCCCTGTGCATTACAAATCATCTCCTGCACACTTTATTTTCAGGCACTCAGGCCAAGGCTGCAGAGAGGGTGGGTGCAGCGCTCCCTGGGCACCTGGCTCCCCACGACCCACATCAGGAGAGCTGCTGAAATGCACCTCAGCTCCCTCACTGCACTCATCCCTGGATTCCCCCCTGAAGGAAACCAGGACATGCGAAGGGATGGATTTCATCCCCATGTATGGCTGCGAGGATACCTGTGGGGAGCAGGACTGTGAGGCACAGCCCCATTGCCCTGGGCTAGCCCAGGAAAACACACACAAACCCCTGGAAGTGAAACGTGAGGTTCCTACTTCCCCCACCAAAAAGAGAGAAACGGTCACCTTCCTCATCCTAGCTTTCTAGCCACTGGGCTGCTGTGCAAAATGTCCATAGCACCAACACAACTCTTTTGGAGAGAAAGAAGGAGTGAGCCCGAGCAATTTCTGCAAGAAAAGGCTAAGGCAATTTCCTTCGTGGGCCGTAAATCCCAAGTAGAGAGAGGCACCTCCTGGTAGCACTGAGAAAAGCACCTGTATGTCCTATCTCTCAAGAGCCCGATGCACCCTCTCCCTCGTCCGTGTATTTATTTGGGGTTAGTGTTCACTCTGACCCCATGAAATCCATCCTAAAATACCCAGACCCTCCCCCTTACTTCCCAGCACCTGACCCAGAGCTGTGAAGTCCATCACTAGCCCCGCTGCCCCATCACTAGTCAGTGGCACCCATACTGGTGGGTCTGAGATCCAACCTCTCTGCCTCAGTTTCCAAGCAGAAAACAGGAGTGACTCTATTCCTATCTCTGAGTAGTTTTGTGGCACAGGTATATATTCAAAGACTACTGGCCATGCAGATAGAGTAGTAATGAAAGCTCTGCAGACACCAAGCGTAGCTGATAAAACATTTTCATAAAATGCAGAAAGACTTCAGCCCCAAACCTGCAGAAAGCTTTGCAAACATCACAGGCTGAAATTGTTATGGACAGATCAAGTCAAGTTTCCACAGGAGAGTTCAAACAGGCAGGTAAGCAATGTTACACTATACAGTGAAGACACGAGAGCATCCTTCATCCGGCAACACTAATGAGGCAAACAAGCGAGTCCACTGGGCTGACCCCAGTGCACGGGAGCCAAGTCCCTGGAACACATTGCCTTTCTGATCATCTTCCATTTTAAAGTTTACTAAATCAAGCAGGATTACTAGGACAGGGCCACAACACCTTGAAACAGATTGCTTTTAATTTCTAGCTAAAGACACAGCAATCTTCATGTTTCTAAGGTATCAATTATGCATTTTCATACTAATTTGCTTTGCAGGAATTCTGCACTAATTTGTGTGTGCAAACTGAGCAAAATAAAAGTCTTTAAATATCCTCTCACCACAGATTCTGCTTTGGTGGTCAAACCTGCCATGGAATTGTGAAGAGAACTGTAAAAAACAGTGATAAATACTACAGCAGTACAAATTCATCCAGGCAACAGCCTTGATCCTACTTCAGCTGAGCCAGTGATTGTCACCAATAATTTCACTGGCCCTGGCAACATCAACCCATGTATTTCAATGGATAATCAGGTTCAAGGAGTTTTCCTGTGGATCTGGAGGCCAGGAAGCAGGACTACACGTGACAATCAGGGAAGGAATTATCATTACGTGTTTTCAGAAAGCAAAGTTTACCAGTTATCATTAATGAACATGTCTTTAACTCATTTTATATTTTTATTTACAGAGCCAGTAAGAAAAAAGAAATCTAAAACCTAAACCAAAATAGTGAATTTATTCCACTCTGGATAGTATACACTGTTTTAAAATACATAATCAGCTGGTAAATTCTCTTCCCATCTTCACACCAAATTCCATTCTTCCCAATAGCAGATAGCAGCAAAAACCCCAGGGAGGGTCTTCATTGTTACACCAGGTCCCTAAAGAAATCACTACAAGAGAATAGCTACCATTCATAAAATTAGCCACCATCTGCTAATGGCAGCATCTCGTGGTGATGGACATCCTTCTCTTGCCAAGGTTTGAAGACTTGGGCAAGTTGCTGCTCTGTAGGCTGGCACATACCAATAACCAACAGCTATTTAAAATCTGCAATTTCTAGTCTACCTTTGACTTTCAGGACTTCCTTTGATTCAGACATTCTTTCTCACAGAACTTTTATGCAGCTAATGATGATGTGATTTTATAAATTTGAGATTGTCCATCTATCCAAATTTTTACAGTTTGACTGTACTGCATTGTACTGGTACATATGCGAAGCATTGTTCCTACCAGAGAGATACAGCTGTTGTCCCTTGGCATGTTTACAGTACTGTCCTAAGTAGTGGACCAACCTCTGAAGCAGAAAAACCCAAGCTATATGAACTCTGTCATGTTTTTCAGCGTGACATGGTTTCCAGCATGTTAATTATTCCACTTTCGGGGATAATCATGCACATGCTGCAGTTTGCATCTGTGCCAAAGCAGACACCATCTCTCACATGAAAATTCCTATGGTGTCAAAGCTAGCGTACTCTCTGCTTCTCTTTTGGAAGGGAATTTATGTTCCTCCAGTGCAGATGTTCCCCTTTCCTTCCATGAAATCCCTGTCTAAAGAGAAGCCAAAGGGAAAAAGGAAGAAACATCATAACTCTACTTTTTTTATTATACAAGAAGTCAGCTCTCCAGGATTACAGTCTAGCACTCAGCTCTATAATGAATTATTTATCCTAGGAAAACAAAAATGCTTTATTTAAGATGACAGAGAGCCTGTAAATTTGCTTCTTATATATGCATTGACTAATTAGATTAATTAAGCATGCATACACTTCTGAACAATCAGACAGGTGGCAAATTACATTTAAGATGCCTTATATGATTCATTCTATAATCCTCATACTTGACAAATGACATCCATTCCAGCATGAAACCAGGGCAGAAAATAGTCTATTACTTGCAATGTACAGTACCATTATTTTCACATTTTATTTACTTCTTTAAAGAAACTCTAAGACAAATAAACAGTTTCCAGCAGCTAATCCTCTTTCATATGAGCACCCAGAAATATAATTCACTGTGCATTAAAACAACAAAACCTGGTAAAGCTATTAACACTATGACTGAAACTGAAATCTGTGAGATAAAGAGACTCTGTTGTAAGGCTAAAGAACTATGCTGAAGCTCTTGCACAGAGTACTGTGAAACTTAGCTATTTCAACCTGCAGAGATTCACGGAACCTTTCATTTTCTCTTCAAGCAATAAAACAAAGGAAGGCTAATAGCTGGAGATTTTTTTACTGGCTCTACAGCTTTGCTGCTTTAGACAGCTATGAGCACACTCAGAGGCCCCCAGGACACTTTGCAGCCTGGAGTGGCAGCCAGCCTAGAGAAGAGAAATAGCAGCCCACTGAACAAGCACTGAACTCATCTCTACTGCGTTTCAAGCCCTCAGAGATGCAAGCCCTGTGCCGGTGCCCCTGCACATCCTGCGCCTGGAGAAGATGGGGCAGAGGCTGCACACGGCAGCACTAAGCTTTCTGCTGGCAGTGCTGCAGCTGGGATCCCCCTTGTCTGCGCTAGGCGAGTGCCACCCTTGGTCCAAAGTCTCAGAGATGTTCCGGGCCGCCCACGTCCACAAGCGATCAGCCAAGTGACAAAGCCCAGCTCCAACTTCGACAAGCCCGAATCCTCAATGACGTCACCAACGACAGGGCCTGCAGCAGAAACCAGAGCAATGGTACCGGGAGCGCAAAGGTAACGTAAGCTCAGCAAGAACAGGAGTATAATCAACACTTCAACTGGTTATTTCCACAAACCAAGGCAAGCACCAAAAAAAACCCAAAACAGCCAAGTCTGAATGGAAAGAATTTAAGAGTCTTTCCTCATCTTTATGAACTTAAATGCTGAGGCTTTCACTATGAGTTAATGACTGGTTTGCACTACTCCTTTCTTTGTGCGCTCTGTCACTAATCAGGAGCAGTAAGCTACCTCAAAGCCTCATTACTAGCCAACAAAAAAAGCCAATGAATCCTCAAACAGAAGTTTTGCTGCAGTGGCATATTGCCATTTAGCTAGAGGGAGGCAGGAGAAAGCAAGTCAGCAGTGACATATTCTGTGCATCCAGCTGGGAGAAAAAGAAAACCCAAGTATAATATCACATCTTATCGGAAGTAGTTAATCTGACATAACTTACTTAACAAAAATTACAGTCTATTAAAAAGGCATGTAAGCAATGCAGCTGAAAACAAGTCTACACGGGAATCAGCTAGCATAATTACGGCTGGCTAAAAAATAGGAGAGACAGAAGAAAAAACTGCGCATAATTTACCAGCTGACAAATGTTAATGACAAATAGAAGAGAACAGGTCCTTGACAAAGAAGAAATAATAGCTGCTCACTTTGTACTTTCACTTCAGAACTCAAATATTTTTATCAGGGGAAAAAAAAAAAAAAGACCATCTTGCATCTTTGTGAAACTAACAGATCCGCACAAAATGGGGAAGCCTCCGTGACATGGGCTAGTACTAGCTTTGGTTTAGTGCTAGTTACACACAGGTTGCGCGTGAAGAAAATACATTTGTGCCTGCAATCTTGCAAGATTAATATTTCTCTCCATCTCCTAATAAGATAATCACATACATTGTGTAACATTAAGCATATGAGCAGTCCTTCTGGAGCCACACTTTAAATTCAGGACATGCTGAGCTACTTTGCAAGCTGGAGCCACAGGGAATGCCACAGGGATTGCGCTGTATGTTTTCTGCAGACAGATAAGAGGGCTGTGAGGATTTAAGCATTACACCCCACTACCTGCAAATATCTCTCGTTACGGTGTGGGGGGAAAAAAAAGTCATTGTCATTTTCAGGGTTACATTTTTGTTGCTTAGTTTTAGAATAATTTCATATATTGGAATCACAATGGAGCAATTCTAACACAGCAGCCTTCAGAAGAGCACCTCTAGGATGGCCTGCACAGAGGTTGGAGGTCCTGTGCTCCTTATTAAACTCTTTTTTTTCCCCTCACATTAAAGGCAGTCAACATTATTCACCGTAACGATGTAGCTGCCACATGAAAATTAATCCTGGATGGGGATCAAGGCCATGCATTTGCAAAAGGAAAAACTGTACCGCACTTGAAGATTCTTGGGCATTAGGCGCTGTATGAGACTAGGGATGGCTTACGGTCATCAAAGACAGCAACTGATTTTATGATACTGAAAACATGCAGAGTTATCTTGGGAAGGAGACATGCTAAAAAACAATCTCAGGCCAGGACTAACTAGCAGCTTGATTTTTAAAGGTATATTAGTGCCTAACAGGCAGCTAGTAGGATTTCTTGCATCATTAGGCCTCCAAATACCACAGCCTGAGGAAGCAAATATGCCGATTGTGATCTTGAATGTTGTCCATGTGCTGTGCTCTGGAATGCCTCTGCAATCAGACTGTCACCTGGATGAACACATGCTTGGGGTAAATTTCCATTATGTTTTCATCTGGTGTATGCAAGTGATTTGATCATACTTTAAAAAAAAAAAGGGGCGGGGGGGAGTGTGGGACCGTTGCCTAGATGTCAGTGATGAAGACCTAATTACTAGAACCTAATTTGTTATCTGAAAAAAAAAAAAATCTAGCATGACAAGTAATTATTTTACACACTCACATATTCACATGGTCTTTCAGGAGGCCAATTTTCCACAGCAGAAGGCAATCATTAGCAATGCTCAAAACTGTTACTCATAATTAGGATTTGTTTAAAAGTACCTTATTAGATACCTAAATGCCCTGTTCTGTTTATAGGAGCCATCTTTTCAGGTAAGAGAAATCTTGATTAGGAAAGGAAGGGACAAAGGAAATAGGACTAAAAGCAATATGAAACAAGAAGAAAGTCTGGAAATGAGTAGTAATCAGAACAGTCTTTTATGATACGTAATTTGTAAGAGAACCAAAAACTATCGATGAAATTTCATAACCAGAACAGGAGAAAAAAAAAAGAAAAATAGCTGGAAAATGGTCCAGATCTGGTACAAAGGGCAGCAATCCACAGAGAGAGAGGGTGGCAAGGGCTGCAAGGCAGACAACACCCAGCCCAGGATCAGAGTATGGTTGTGTCTACACAAGCCCCGGGACAGGCAAACCAGCTCATAACCAGCTGTGTGCACTCAGCCTTCGACCTCATGTAGCAGGGCTGTAATGCTGTGGGTTAAATCACTCAGCCTCATTCTTCAGAAAACTCACACCATTTCACACTACTAAATCAGAGGTTACAGAAAGCCCTGAGGATTCCCAGGGGTACTTCAGGCATCAGGAAAGAAACACATTGTCCAGTGTGACTTTACAGCATGATTCCTGTCCACCCTGGCTAAAGAGCTGACCCTTTATATTTTCAAGAAAACAAAACACTGTATTATTTATCACCAAAAGGTATTTTGGAGGAATGAAATACCTGGTGACCACAGGAGGGTTTTTCTTGAACAAATGCTCCTCATGCACTGATTTGCCCAGCAAAGAATGGGAGAAGTAAGCATGGGAGGAGGAGGAGGTTCTAGATAGCTGGTACCATCCTCTTTACTGTCCTCTGCCTTGCCTTACTATTCTCATCCTGCATCTTCAACATCTTTACCAAATACTGTAAAGTGTGTTTTGACAACCTCTGATAAACACAAGGAATGAAGTACAAGCATTACAAATATATGTCAGCACAACACGTGAAACAACATGTACGTAATAATCTTAGCAATTTTGTTTAATATACTCTAGCTTTCAAATGTTGTTTCTCCAGCTTCCCTGAGCAAGCTGACTCCAGTATGAACACTGCAGGTTTCACTGGATGGGATTTTTTTAAATTCCTCCCCCCTCTCCTTTAGAGGTCATTCTCTCAAGTAATAGCTTCTGCATTTTAGCTGTCAGCAATATTTCCTTTTCTTTTCTCCTGCTGCTCAGGTCAATCATCTTTTCCCACTGAGGTTGGAAAACCTGCCTGCTCCTTTGCTTTCTAATTATAATCTCCAATTCATCTTCCTTCACTTTCATTCAATTCTTGAACCACGTTGGTCTTTTTCTTTCTTTCTCTGCCACTTGAATATGCTTTTTCCCTTGTCTCAAGAGTTTTTATGCAGCTAACCAGGATGATACGTAACCAGTAACTAGCATTTAGTTCTATTCATAAGATCCTTGTCCCTTCCTAAGTGTCACCCTGCAGTTTAAGCGCACACAGCTGCACATTTATTATGTGGAGAGAGCTGCTAGCAATTTCAGCCTGTAGCAGAGGACCACACGTGTTGTGCCTTCCAAGTCTCTCTCCTTCCTTCCTAGCCTCCTAAAGCAACCACAGGTCCCACTTCTGAGACCCCACTCATCCCCGGAGCTGCCAAAAAAATAGAACAAGGAGCCCCCAGAGAAACCACGTAATGGTGCACACAGCAGGGCCATACTGGGTCCTACAAGCCCAGGAAGCATCCTACCTTTTTATTACTGACAGTGTTATAAGCAGTCTTGCAAGAGGTGTTTAAAAAGAAAGAAGATTCAAGAAACCTCAATACACAGCAGCTATCCATGCCAGAGGATTTAATGGTCTGATTTTTTAATAGCCTTATCAATATAGATGTGTATTAAAGCTTTCCTGGGTATATACGTTTCCATCTCATGAAGCAAATTAGCCTTGGGAATTGCCAATAGACAAATAATTCTTTTTAATCCCTGTCTTTTCAAGTTCTCATTAGTTTTTACAAACAGCACAACCAAAACATTGGTGTTATTTAAGGGAATTTAATCTCTGAGTATTTCTCAAAGACATGTTACATTTAATCGACTTCATGCATCACATTCAGAGCTTTCCAATTTTATTAGCAGGCTGGCCAGAGAACATTTATTAGAAAGACCCTATCAGAAATGGCAATACCACCTCCATGGCTGTCAGGTCAGGATGAATGCCAGGATTTCTCAGACGACTGTCACAAAGTGCTTCAAATCTCTTCAGCTGTCAGTTTTCAGGCAGCTGGGTCAATTCAGACAGTATGTGAGGGAGCTGTATTTTTCATGCGTATTGCTTGAAAACCTTGGTTCTGAGGACTCAGTGGGAACAAAGATGGCTTTCAACATCACAGATCTATCCTGGGTACCCATCAGGACACACAGCAGAAATTTCCATTGCTTCCTTTCATGAACCCTGCAGTACCCACCACGGGGCATGCATCTTCTCCAGAGCACTGGAGGAGGAACGGCCTCTCCATACAACTGTGCTGCTCCCCTTCCTTATCAGCCTGAACAACCTGGTCCCACCCAGCCTAGGAGGAAAGGGCAGCAACAGCATTTGCTTGAGAGGAGAGTCAAGCCACATCTCTATTCAGAGCTCTCTTTCTGGAGCCAGCTGTACAAGCCAGAACTCACTTTTCAATCTGTTAGGGCCGTTTTTTCCACTCCTGACAGTTAAAGCTAGTATAAAGATTTTTATTAGCCCTTTGGAGCCAACAAGTCCGGAGATCTCAGTGTTACGACAAATACAAGATGCATTAGTGTGTCTATATGGATTTAAAGCAGTCAAAGAGGTCTCGTGACTATCAAGAATCAGGAAACCTAGCCACAAGGGTTTCTTTAACCCTTTTTATTAAAACCCACATTCTTTCCATGCTGCATTTTTCCAGTAAAGCAAGCAGAATACTGCCACCAAATGTGGCTGTAAAATGTAAATGAGTGAAAACAAATGACATTTCTCTTGTGGGTTCATTTTCTGGACTACAGTTTTGTGCAAATTCAAGTTCTCATTACCATTCAAAAAGATCTGAAGTAACGCCAGCTCGCACAGAGCGAGGGGAAACCAGACTTCATTCCATCAATTGTATTCACGAAGTACTGTGTAACTAGACCTACAACTAAACAGTGAGTACAAACTTGCAACAAGAACAACATTCCTTTCGTAAGGCCTGAAACAAAACCAAAGGTATAGTATGCCAAAGATCAGAAACTATAGAGAAAGCCATGGAATGCACATTTCAGTGAAAACTGGTGCACTGTATGGGAATACTGAAATAAAACATCACACGGAGGTAATGATCCTTAGTCCCAGTCAAGCCAGTAGTAACATTCCTGATTATTTCAGTGGGAAGAGGTTTCCACCCAAATTCTAAATGTTTCACACATGCTAAAAATGAATAGACATGTAAATTTAAAGAGCTTATTTTTGCCTGCCATCTTTCAGTAGTATCTTTATTAATCAGAAACTTGCAACAGTTTCCTCATCACAGAACAGAAAAATAAGTATCAAAATACACGATAAACTGCTCATCACAAGTTACAGAAAAGAAGCAGAGAAGAAAGTCCAAGGCAGTGTCCAGAAGATCTGCTCACATAGCAAAGAAAACAGAGAAAACCACATCAAATCTCTGCTGAGTTTTTCTCATTAATCCTGAATGATAACAGAGTTTCAAAATTAGGTTGTGCAGGCAGGTGTAATCATGACCAAGACTGATAGACTGTAAAGCACCAGTGTTCAAACCTTAAATCAAATCTCTGGTAGAATTCATATTAAAAGACATATTAGGTGGTCTCTGTTAGACTGCTGTGAACTTCCGGTTATATAAAGTAGTCTATAAAATATTTTCCAGTAGACTGTTTGCTGTCTTAATTATACAGTGTGATATATAATCTATATCATTCGTAGTTCATTCTCTCCTTGGCAATTTTCCAGCAGTAAAATAATAAACCCGGTGTATGTTTTCAAGTCAATAAATAGCTCAAAAATAAAACAAAAAAACCCTTTCACTTTAAAGGTCCATTTCCCCTCTTTTGTTTGTGTTTCTTAAAAAGAAAACTTTTTAGTCTGATAGAGATTAAATAAGAACCAAAATCAAGAGTTTTAAGTCTATCAAATCTAGAAGAGAAAATTCTCAGAGATTATAAAATATGGTTTTGGGGGTTTGTGCTTAAAGGTGAAATTGTTTGGGTCCAAAGGACAGTGAATTCATTAAAGAAGCTACTAATAAAAATCATTCAGGCCTTTTATTTAGTTTTTAATATAAAAATTATTTGACATTTGCATTACGAGCTCCGACCTCCCTAAGGGAACAGTCATTTCTCCGTATATAGGGTATGCTCTCTGGAACACAGAAAGGTTATTGTGAAGGTAATCAACCATGCCAACAACCCAGCAGTCTTGTAAACAGCAAGCAAAACTGTTAGCTCCAGGTTCCCTTGCAGCTGCTTTTCGATTTGTGCAGTGTATAAATACATATGTATAATCAATATTGTAATTAAATTCCCACCCTCTAATACTACTGTAATTCCTGGCAGATTAATTCCTAAAGTACTGCACCTGGAAAGAGTACAAGATGATAGCGACACCTCTGTACTTTTTAGGGCCATCAGAAAAATGCTGTCAATCATAATGGACTACTTGTGCCACTGTGATGGCTGGTTAGTGGCTCCATTACCGCTGTCAGGTGTTTACAGCTGCTTTTATTTCACATAGCTGTTAGGGCTGATCAGAATAAAATTACAAGAGTGATAGTGTTAATAACAATGGAAAAACAGGAAACATCCCCCTGCCATGTGATTGAGGGTAGCCATGCTCCCACCACCTGTGCTGCTGCTGCAGCCCTGCACCCTGGTAATTCCTGTGGCCATGAAGGAGGGAGAGGGAGGGAAGGAAGAAATGCTCCATGCCAGATAAAAAGCTTGCATAAGTGGCAGTTCACCCTGATTTTCAGGCAGTTTCTCAGTCAATAGTTCATGGTCCTAGCTCCGCTTGACTTCAGTGGAGCTTTGTCAGGACATGCCTCACAGAAATGTCAGATTGTCTGCCAGTGCCAGTTTCTGGAGAAGCGAGGACAACTTGCTATCACACCACTACAAAGACAGAAAAGCCTACTCTTTCCAATAATGTTTCTGTGAACCTGAAAGTATACACAAAACACACAAACATAATTACTTTAAAAAATATATTTGTGACGCTATTCTAGGGTGACATAACAAAGAATAGCAAAAAGCAAGAAATATTTATTCTTCACTGAGGAAGTTGTTTTTGTTTAAGAAAAAGTTTGTTTAAAAACTCCAAGAAGAAAACTCCTCAAAGGCTTTTCAATCCTATATGTCAAAGTACCTAATAAAAAGAAAAATCACCATTCCTCATTTTACAGGTAAGTAAATAGAGGTGTAATGTATTTATCAAGATCCAACATAGAACTGGAGGAGAGCTGGGAATAAGAACCATTTCCCAAGTCTAGTAAAATGCTTTTCTAAAACAGAGAGCACTCTCAGATTTTAAAAAAAAAAAAAAAATTAATCTACAGAATACTGTTAGACCTGTGTAAGGCTCTCCTAATTCCATGCCTTCTTACGTCCCTTAGCGCTTTCCTGTAAGTGATAACACTTATAGACCAACCTCAGCAGGTGAAACACATATGTTGAATGAACCTAGGAATTTCTTCCAGTTTTTGTAACTGCATTCTGATTTCACAGGGTGTGAACGATTTGAAAGAACTGGTGAGTCTCCTCATGTTACGTGAATTATTTACCACAGTAGTGCCACAGACTCAGTTCTTTAAGAGAAACTCCAACTTCTTCAGGTCACTGTCCCTAAATTACTTTTATTAAAAAAAAAAAAAAAACTTAAACAATGAATAAAAGTTTATTTCACTAAAAGTCCCATTAATGTCAGTGGGGCCATTGTGAAAATGCTTCAGGTTTTCCAAAAAGGTGCACAGATCACTGGACTCAATTCAGCTCTAGGATGCACCTGCATCTCTAGGCATTAGTAGGGCAATAAAGCCCCCAGTTACTAAAAATACGCAATATACTGGAGCGGAAGAAAGCAAGCAGTGGTTCAAAGCTACACAAACACAGAATTTCCTCTCTCCACTGAGCTCACCTTTCTCATTCAACTCACAAGCAGCCTCCTCAGCTGAAGAAATCAAAGAACAGCACAACCATGGGTAATTTTCCACTGGGAGATTCAGAAAAGCAACTTGTGAATCAGGAAAAACCTGTGTATGTACTCCTTGCTCCTTTTTGTACCACACACACACACACACACACTTATTTTCAATTCAGCATTACCACAAGCATTATTTTAAGAAGTGCCTTTGAACTGAGCCATGCAATATATCTAGACAACAGAAGTGGAAAAAATGACCGTCCAAAGAGGCAGCAGCAAAGCAGGCCAGTTCTGCTTCCCTGTGGTTAACAAGCTCTCTGCATCGCATTGGCAGTGTCACAGTAAAGGTTACGGCTGGTTGGCACCCAGCTTTGGTATGTGTTGAACAGGTTAGCACTGTTAAGGCTGGAAGAGCCAGCTTTTCTTTCCTTTATTCCAGGAAATTCATATTCATGAAGTGTCTCAGATTATTTACAATGCTTATGTGGTCGTTAGTAACAGACCTTGCCACTGGTCAAAAGCAAGACTGCACCTGGTTACAAAAACCACAGAGGCAAACACCATTTTTAAAAACTTCTTATTCTCTCAATAGTTTTTCTCAGTTGGCTGGAAGAAAAACATCCCATGAGCGACACCAGGAAAGAAACAAGAGGGTTCATCAAATGAAAGACTATCACCAACTTTTTTCCACATACATGTCCAAACTGTACTAATTCATCAGGGATCAGCATTCTGCAAAAGAAAACTGCTCCTTAGCAAATGATCTATCTTCTCCCATCCTTATTCATTGTCAGAGAGATCACGTCTCTCCCAATAAAATCAATAGAAGACTCTCATTCACAAGCACTAACAAAAGAGTTGATTCTTCTAAAGGCATCCAACAGGGCAGAGGAACAGAGCAAACACACCTTTCACTACAGCTGAGGCAAATAAAACACACTCATGGCTGTAGCAACATCCTAACTCTCATCTCACCTGTGGCAATTGCACCTCAGAATAACTCAATTCCCTTCAGAGAAGTTGCTATAACGCATGTCAATATAAATGAGAACAGAAACAGCGTGACATTGAACAGCAAAACAGACTGGTGCCAACAACCACTTGGAATTAATTTTTTTTATTTACTTCTGGGAGTATTATTTTGCATCCTAGATAATCACTAAATAGCCTTTTACATATTCTTTATTTGTTTAAAGGTTGTTATATGGCTTTATACCAAAAAAACAAGAAGGAAGGATAGCTAGACTGAAAATATCTCTGGAATTACTTTGAAAAATAATTTTTTATCTTTTCTGTATCACAAAAAAGATACTTTATTTTAAAGGGAGTGCATTCAGGTGGTGAATCACTGCCTCAGCAGAGACTTTACAGTCCGTGATTGAGTCATAAAGGAGAGCAAAGCTGAGAACTGAGGCAGGGTAGCTGGTACTTGAGAGGACTGGGACATAGGCAGCAGGCTATGGATGAAAATATACCAACACCACACAAAGGATAAAAGAACAATTATCAAGGCCAAGTAGAGACATTCAACTCTGGCAGTCCAACCCCGTGAGACTGAATATAAGCTTTTCATTTTTTTAGTGCTTCATTCTAATCTGATATTGACAAAGATTTTTATGTCCTCTGATGTTTCCCCTGAAAAAGCCTAATGCTCTTTCAAAATTCATGTTTCATGTTACCTATCTATTTTTCAGGAAAAACAGAAATTTTACTTCTTCAAAAGCTTCACACAGGTTTTGTATTGTCCCAGGTTTCATCTTTCCCATCACTTGAGTAAAGACCATGTATAACAAACTTTTTTCCTGTTTGTTGAAGTGATGTTTTAAGAATTGAAGGTCTGCCTTCTTCTTGGGGGGGTCGGGGTAAATTTTATATTTATGTCTTCTCAGCCCTAGGTCTTCTCATTGCCCAATTTATTTTTCCACTTACTTCAAGCCATCAACCTATCTCTGCCATTAGCTCTGATTTATAATGCCTAGGAACATAATCCAATCATGAATCTTTCTTGGGAATGCTGTAGTGGCATGAGAAAAGAACTCCATTTAGTACTCTTCCTAGGGTAGAAAACATGAAGCTTCCAGAGCTATCAAAAACATGAGAGGATCTTTTGTCTGATATTCCCATTCCAATCCTTGCAATGCATCAGCTCGGCAGACAGCAGGCCCATCAGGCACTTACAGGTAGGGAGGAAAGGGATTTCCTGTCTCACAAAACTAAGATTTCAAAACACTCCCTTCCCACAACCGGATTTGAGAGAGACCTTTCAAACCTTTTCCCCAAAAGGAAAGAGAAAGACCAGTTTACCCTATTAGCCAAAAGCTAGGATGAGAGAGATCCAGAGTTCAAAGTCCCAGCCTCAACTGGGCAAGGCAGGTCTCAGTTCTACAAGTCAGGCGAGCATCCTCACTTGGGTCATTCAGAGGTCTCTGTGCAGCTACCCTCTCTCAAATTTCCAACTTCAAATTAAGAAATCTTACCATTTCCTATCTCTTACTGGGAGCAAATAATTTTAACAAATCACATTTTTTCCACCTAAACACCTCTTATTAAAATTCCACATCTTGTTTGTTGTCAGCCCATGCTTTTGTCACATATTTCATAGGATTGCTATGGGGTGGGATATTCCATCTTTCATTTTTTAAAAATGCAGAGAAAGGCTGGAAGGCATTGCCCCACTAGACCCCAAAGCTTGCAAAATCAGGATTGCAAACAAAGAGAGGTAGATTTATTTATTCAGTCAATTTCACGATCTCACTGATGTTATTGCTTACTTTTTCCTGTCTTTATCAGTCGGCCACTTCTGCTGTAAATCGCCTAAACAGAGCGGAGGAGGGCTGTAAAACAATCTTAGGATTTATTACACTGCTTTTGCAGGATAAGGTTCTGTGATGCAGAATACAGAAGATTCCTATGGAAACATGAGCCCTCTTTGGTCATTTTGATCTTTTCAGCTAAAACTTTCTGAAGTCACATAAGTGACATACGAGCCTAACCTCATTAGCTTTCAGTGCAACTTGTGCCTAACTGTTAACGTTGCTTTTGAAAAGGGAGTTTAGAATAAAGATATAGTCAATGCTACATAAAAATATCAAGTACAGTTCACTTAGAAGTTGTTAGAAGAGTTTTGCAATGTAGTTTTATAGCCAGGAGTCACCATTTCAGTCTGAACAATTCAGCAATTTTATACAGAAAATGTCCTATATTCCTATGCAGTTTCACATTATGTTCACCTGAATACCAATGAAGTTTCATCTTGGACATTGTAGTGCAATGAACAGCAAATTAATATATTCTGATATGCCACTTGTCATAAAAAGTCTTGCCAACAGTTCTCACACATCTCTATTGTTTTGTCTAATCAATAAAAAGACTTATCTCTGACTTTTACATGAAAATGGAAAAGAGTGAACGCTTACCCATCTTGAAAAGCACAGTGCTCTTCTGAGAAATGTTTGGCAGATACTGCTTCTTACAGTAACACTTTGCTTTAATGGCACTTTAATGCTGAATTGACAGTGGAAGTCCCATAGAAATGTTCAAGCATCCACATTAATGCTAAATAAAAGTCATTATGATTTTAGAGATATGCCAGGACAGAAATATCTAATCTGGCAGACTCCCTGTGAGCATGAGTGGGAGATGCTTGCTAACCTTTTGAAAAGGCTGTCAGCCTTTAGATGCAATGATCTCTTACATGTACACAGCACTTTCCTCACAAAAGTCCCCAACTCTCCTTACAGGCTGCTTCACGTTTACTATTAAAATCAAAGTTGCTCTCAGGTCATTTCTGGGGCGAAGGGGCAGCAGACAGGCAGGCAACAGGAACATGATACATAAACAGCACCGGTGGTAACAGAGACGTTTTGCCAAGGATGAGCTCTGCGAAGGCTCCTTCAGTAGCCTTAGAGCAGACAGAAGAGATCTTGCTGTTGCAAGCTAATTGTTTATCTTAAATGTGCAAGAGAGAAATACAGCATAAAATTTGCTGAGATTTGGGATGGGATTCAAACTTAATGAGTTTAAATCATTCATGGTTTGAATCCCTTACTAGAAACCCTGAGTCAGTTCCTGGATATATTCCCCACTTCTGCCTGCCTCCGCTTCCTCCCCAAAATGAGCTAGTTCCTGAGATTCCCTTACTCCGGCTTCCACTCCAGGGAGGGGGCACATATCTTCCCCAGATAAATAACAAATGTAACTGTACTTTCACAGCCTTGTACAGAGAAGAGATGCATTAACATATTGGTATGCTTACTATAGCTGGAAAAAATATAAAGACCATTTTACAGGTGGTGAACTAAGCTACAAAGGCCAAAACTAGAGCCACTAACTGGTTGTCTGTATTTTACATCTATATGCATTTTTCCTTCCCTTCCCTACACACACACCTGCACATGCACAGAGAAGAAAAATGGCTTCAGAAAGGACTAGACAAGCAGGTGGTTCTCTTGTTTCATATTTTCCTCTCCCAAAGTCGAAGGCAGATTTTCAAGAAGAGAAAGTGTAAATGCCTGCATCAGGCAAAAGTGAGGTCATGCAGCTACTCAGGGGAATCCTACTCTTGGAACAAAGATTAGGTTGGACCCTGAAGCAGGAAAGTTAATTTTCCCTCCAAAACTTGTCCTTTAAATGCTAAATGTGGTTAACCCTGACACCCATATTTATATCCAATTGTACCCTTAATCTTACTCATCTCCTACTCTTTATTTAAAGTGCTCTGTCTTAAGCTAACCCTAAACAAACTGTCAGTTTTCTAAGTAAGTCATGTGTAAAAATCACCACTTGAAAGCAGAAAAGCTCCAGGTGCTTGGAGCATATCAGCCTCATGTTTCAGCATGAATTCATGGGCAGAGAGTAGCCTGATGTGGGATCTGCCATAATTTGCCTGCCCCACAAAGCTTCTCCACTGAGGCTGCTGGACATTTAGAGCTCAGATAAACATGAAAACATAATCCCTACATTTCTTCCAGGCAAATTTCTGTGTTGAGAAAGAGAAAATTACTCAGGAAAAGCGGACATACATAGCCCTCACTGCAATGCTATTTCATTGGCTACTATGATACTAGTAGGAAAATATTGCTGATTTTGAAGATTTGAGCAGCTTAATTAAACCACTTCCATTTCAAATAATAAAGCTCAAAAGTAATTAATAAAAAGGATGTGGCAATCTCTGCAATAATATTTCATATTTACTGTTGGAGAAATAATCCCTTAAAAAGGTTAAATGGGCTTCAAAGGTGCAATGGAAAAGAATAAATTCTTAGGCAAGTTCAAATTCAGTTACGGGCTACAGAGCAGGTTCCAGGCAATGTCTATAAGGCGAGACAGCTTCCTCGTTTGCAATAACTACAGAGACAGTTTCTCCATCTGCAACAGAGATAATGGTGTTGACCTTCTTTGTGCATTCCTGTGACATCTACTGATGAAAAAGACGCCATAATAAATACACTTTCTTCTTAGACTATAATCCCGTGAAGTTTCTATGCAACAGAGCAACCAGAATATCATCTTTTTCTGTCCCAGCATACAGAGACCGTCCTTGAGAACAAGGCAAGGAATATAGAGAAGAAAACATCCTACTAGAGAATTTAGATATTCTTCATTAAAAAATAAATAGCAACTGGGAACCAAGCGACGGGGCTAGCTACCATCACTACCAGTGCTGAACCATCTCCATTTCCCTGAACAAGCCTGAAAGTGAACAGCAGCTCATGATTCATAGTTTTAGCTCTCTAGTTAGCAAATGCTTAAATTTTAAAACTTACAGAAGAAGTTGGCTGTTCTTTTCTGCAACCATGGCAGCCCCCAGCAGGTAACATGAGAGCTGTGCCTCTTACTGGACAGATAAAAGAGTAGAGGCTAGAATATCATTATCTTTCCTTTCACGAGTAGAAAACCAGGGCAAAGATTATTAGAAACATCTTCCAAAAGCAAAGTGCACAGCCCTGGGGCATATCCACTGCAGACCAGGGCCTTAGTTAGATTTGCCTTCAGTACAGGCCCAGAACTAGAAACTTCCTCATGAACACAGAAAGACATGCTGTCAGGCATTTTATAACCTCTCTTTTTATAAACATTTTTTAAAATAGTTAAAATTTAATTCTTTACTGAAAGGCATAAAGTGTCTTGCATCAGGGATTGACCATTAAAGTGCTGACTACTTTACAGATGTCACGACTGATTCAATTTTTCTAAGCAGCCCACAGATATGGATTTAGAGACTATCAAACCTTTATTGTGATTAAAAAGTTGCAGCCACAAAGCAAGTTAAGAGCCTAGGAAATAAATCACAGGGCTCATTTAAAATATACGTGCAACAGTTCGAACTTACTAGCAAACATACAGAGATAAGATCTGTCAAGTTGTCTCACTGACAGCACAATCTTCCTTTGCCTCACTACTTTGGTGAAACGTTGAAGCACCCAGTGAAGTGACTAAAATACTCTCTCCACCCAAAGAACAGGAACACCACTGACAGCAGTGGGGCAAGCGTTCCCCCACGGCCCCGTCAGTATACGCTTTAGCTGTGAACGGTACGGGATCAGCACTTCTAAAGCAGGGAAACTAACCCATTCTTCATGCCTCTCCCCGCCACAGTATCCTTTTTCTGAGGCCGCCAGGAGTGGAGTCTCACAAGTCACTTTTCATTATGCCCACCTAATGCAGTTGCAGTATGTGATGCATTTCTATTAGAAATGTAGGGAGTTCAGATACTGTGAGCCCAGCTAAACTTACCCACTGGAAGCTGCACTATTAATTTAACAGGAAACAATCCCAAAAAAACCACTTTATTTTTGCTGTGTCTTATTCCAGTCTATAACACTTCTTCCCTCAATTTTAAATAGAGGGGGTCTACGCTCCTAAGCAGAAAATGTATTTGCTAAGAACCTGATTTCTACAGCTTTTCAAGACTTGAGAAAAAAGGCCAATAGCAGAGAAGATGGAGAGGAAAGGCAGGCAAGCAAGCAAGTTAGCATATTTGGAATAGTATTATCCCAAACCACACTTCTTACATTACAGTATTGCACGAATCCCATCCAGTCCCAGTGGATTATTAGGCCTGAATTTGATAGTTTAATAGCAGAGATTACAAAAACTCACATATAAAACCAGCAGTTGGAAAGTACAGAAATTCATATATAGTCATTCCTTTCTAGCATTAGCTACATTCTTGCGGAAGGTAATGTTAAATCTGCCAGGAGAAGGTCAAGACCACACAAAGAAAATAAATCATGGCATTGCTATGTGGACCTGTCTAAAGGTTAAGGATCTAAAGGACAGGCAGATAGTCCAAAATATAAACCGCCCCTAGGGGATAATTACTTAACCAACTCCATTTGAGCAGCCCTGAACAGATGGTTTAGTAGGTATATCAACTATTGCTGTGTTTTGTGAAACTATTTATGACCCGCTGAGACTGGGAACAAATGATACTGTAGACACGTAGCTGGTTATCTCTCTAATCCTGTGTATCCTTGCAATATCTAGTGACCCAGAAATATATTCCCAGAAGTACCATCTCCCACAGGCAGTAACTACCTAAGTAACATCAGATAACGTCCTGTAGGTATAAAGCCTGAACAGATTAGAAGCATAAAACAGGTTGTTTAGCTGAATTTTCTAGCCACTGTAAATTATAGTGACTGCTGTACAGTTAAATGCACCTGAGATAATACTGAAGCTGCTGGAAGTATATAAAAGACTCATCAAGTTTATGCTTGGCTGTGAATGCAGAGCCCGTGGCTGCTCAGCTATTGGCCCAAGTTTCTTCAACCACAAATACTTCTTCTAGGCATCACACATACCAATGCATTATATTTTACCTGAACTTCTTCCAGTTAAGACTAGGAATAGGCTCGCACCAGTTTACTCTGGGTAAGCATGACCATGGTGAAAATGCGAGGGAGAGGAGGCTAAGCTCTCCCTGCTGATCCTGGGAAGGCACCAGTGAGACAAACAGGACTCCTGTCTGTGCAGGTGGCCAAAGCCAGGTTTATGCATCACTAACCTGATTACGACAGCACCCTGTTACGACAATGGTGAGTAGTAAATCGGGTTACGCTCCTTGTACACAGTGTTAACAAGCAATGATGCTTGAAATAAATCAGCATTTTGAATAAGATGTGTAGTAGCTCGGCTGGGTACAAGCTCAGAAGCTGTTGGTTCAGAGAACTCTTACTGCGGCAGCGACTTTTCAGTAGTGATCTCAAAAAAACCCTGTAGTAATGTCCTGCAGTTCAGCCCTACAATATTTTTCTAGGATCAGCTCTTTTAGAATTACTAATTCCTATGAAACTCCTATCATATGCAGTTTTGCTCCTTTTTGTCTGTGCCTCAGGTTTGCAAAACAAGCGCACCAAAGATCACCCCTCCCCAGCACAGCCACGAGTGATACTTTACCTCCTCTCTGTCATACAGCCGGCTTTCCCAAGGGAAAATTTTGACCCAATAAAAATCTGAGAGTTTGACATTTGGTTGGGACTTCTGGACATCTGGCCTGCACAAGGGTTTGCTGCAGAGCTAGAAAGCTCAGCCATTTCTACAGCGTACACACAGATCAACTGCACACAGCACACACAGTACACCTGAGCCTGTCCAGAAACAGTGGATTTACTGTGCATGTGCTAGACAGATGATTCATGTGAATGCAGTGATCTGACACGTCCCAAAAGCATCGCATTCATAGTACACATGTTGACCATATGTGTAGCGTGTGACAGTGAGACCAGTGCTCCCTGGAAGGGTCAGGTCTACTATGAATGAGCTATACAGCACACATACAGAAATACCTGGACACAGCAGCCCTAGCCTTCCTCCTCGCCCATCTGTCACTCCAAGCTGGAAGTCAGTCAGAGATATGTGCTAGTGATGGCAAAAAGAGCCATACAGTGCAGAGGAATGATAACAAGCTGCAGTCACTTAACCTGTGAGTCACTGGATCAAGTCACCAGAGAGCAAACCTGACTATCATTTCCTCCAGAGACAGGGCTTGCTGCTAACTACAGCTTTTGCACTTACAACAGGCCCAGGCCTGTGAACAACCCTACAAGTTCCCCTGAAAGCCCAAGGAGCAAGGAATGGAGCCTCCTCTTAATAAAAGGGAGCCAGTAATCCTGGCCCTTTCCCTGTGTATTTGGCAAGTTACTTAGCTTAACCAGGGGGAACATCACACCTTGGCATGCCAAAGCATCACCGTGGGGTGGGCAGGGGAGGAATGAGCAGAACCGTGAGGGCAAAATAAGAGAAACTGGTCAGACTTTAGTTTGGATTACCAAGAGAGACACAATAATTCACAGTTGGAGTACAAAATAAGGTGTCTTCAAAAAGCATCCATGTAATCAATGGAAGGCAAAGAGATACATAGTTTATTTTATTAAAGCTAGAGCAAACAGCACTGAGAAAGAAGATCCCATTGAATATTTGGGCTCCTTGGTTTCAGGTTCTGGGCAAGTACTAAGCACAAAATATTCAAAGCTCATGATTTAGGTCTCAAAGGGCTGGGTCAGATACTTAAGTCTTGAATTGAGAAATTGTGCTCACATGGCCTGTGATCAGCATCTTATACAGAAGGAATTACACCATTCCTGCCCATTTATCACCTTCCCCCATAAACAGACTTTCCTTTTTCTTTTCTAAGCCTATGCAAGAAAAAGGTTGCTTAAAAAGAATTCAGAACCCTAACAATTTGGACAATCTTCCACTAATCTTCCCTTCAGGGTGCCCACAATCCTTTAAAGCATGACAAACTGACAGAGGGAGCTCCTTTATAGTCACTGGGCTCTATATCTTTATAAACTGGGCTCTTCTGTATGCAGCAGAAAACTCAGGAAGGCAGACACTGTACAAAGGAAGGTGAAAACAGGCATTTTTAAGAGTGCTTGAGGGGCCATCAGATGAAAGGAAGAGATCTGGGCATAATAATATGATTTTTTTAGGTACAGAGGTTATAGTAGCTTTTTTTAGCTACTATAACCTTGTTGGAGGAGAATCCCACATGCCTGTTAATCTGCCTACCAAGGGTTACACGACACTTAAAAAAAAAGATTTTGGAAGGCACTCAAAGCAAAAAACAGCTTACCAGAGAACACAGCCCTTCCCTCATCACTTTTCTGCTATTTTAGATGTTATTTGTAATACAGCCAAACTGATATGCCCTTGACATGTTCAGAACATTACAGCTCCAGGCATCTTCTGGTTAAGTGGGGTTGAGAAAATTGTATGTCTGTGTGTATAACAACAGCTAAGTTCATTCTCCCCCTCCCTTTTTTTTTTTTTTTTTTTAGGTTTATCTCTGTTTTGATAATGCCACCCTGACTGCTTCCAAACTGCTCCTGTGGGGAGAACACACTGCAACACACCAGCTGTTCACAAGCTCATTCTAAGCTATACCTAGGCTAGATAAATTATTCTACAGATTGGCAACACACGTCAAACACACCTTCTAAGAAATCAACTCTGACGCATTTCCAATTGCAAATTTTACACCCTTTTTTTGCTGGTATATCTGATATTGAGTCACTTCAAAAACATTGCAATGATAAACTAGTTACTTGCCATATGTATTCCAATTTCTGAAGATGACCAAGCCTGAGTTCACACATTATTTTTCATTTTAGACACCAGAAATACCATTATAACAATTTGGACATAATGGATATCATGCTATTGGCTAACATACTGTAATTCAGCCATATCCCATTCTGTTATACATATATGTATGTTCACATTGCATGTCTGCCTGTGGTACAGCACATAAGTGGAAGCAGCTCACTAGCAAAGGAAGGTAACTGGTGGCAGTCCACATTCTGCCAGATCGTCACGGCACTTTTTGCCATGGTTATGCTACATAACTTAAGTAAAAATACTTTTATTTTGGAGACGGGAAGGCATGAACCCTTTCTGGAACAACTACAGAAATTACTTTTAAAAATGCCTACTTAATTTTATGTGACTCAGATCTTAAGAATGAAGGTTTTACACAAATTAATCTTTCCCTGTCATTTCTACCAGCACATCCCCAAGAAAAAAGGATGCCCAAACCTGAAAGCTTTCCTCCCACTCAATTTAAAGATTAGGATTATCATGATTACACTTGGAGGATCAGAAACAAGATCTCTTAGATATACGTGTGAAACTCAAGAGTTGAATTGTATTACTAAAGACATAGTTTTTTCAAGTATTACTGCATATAGTACAGTACAAAGTAGTACAAAAATTGTACAATTTAAGAATAAAATTATTTCCAAATGAACTATTACATGAACTCTAATAGCATTCCCAATTGACAAGATTACATATTTTATTACAATAGGCCTAAACAAAAAAAAAAAAATGGAGACACAGATGCCTGAAAATAGGGCCCCTCAGTTAATAAAACAATTTCCAAACCTATTCATTTACTTTGTCTTTTTTTATTATTGTATTTTAAAATTTATTGCCATAATAATATCAGTAAACACGCATGCAGCACTCATGAGAAAGCAGGATTAAGGTGAACACCTATGTTTAAAAAAAGATTATTTTTAAAGATTATAATTCACAAGCTGTGCGTACTACTGCTACTTCATCCTTCTCAGCAATTAACAAAGATGAAAAGAGAGCCTGACTAAACAAATAGACTTTGAAGCATCTTTTAATCTATTTAAGAAACTATTGGGATCTTATTGCCATCACTTTGCTGTGTTTTATAGCTTCCTGAGAATCTTAAGTAAAATACCAATCTGCTTGGAGCAAGTCCTACAGGTATTTTTCAAATTAGAAATACCTGAAAGTTTATCATCTCCCTCTTATTCATACAGCTCTTGACAAATATATTTAGAAAAGATTGATATTTTGTCTCCTCATTTCCTGTACTTGAAAGATATTTTCTCCATGAGTCACTATATCAGCATGTCACTCTTCCACTCTGGGGCAAGAAGGAACAGCTCCAGCCACAAACTGGCCCCTCACCCTGAATGGCCGGGAGAAGGAGAGGTATCCGCAGCAAGGATCACCTGGGAAGAACGCAGGGGGCAAAGTCACTCGGGAAATGCTACTGTGAGCTGAATCAATCCTGAGAGAAAACAGTGCTAGTATAGCAAATTAAAAAAAAAAAAAGACATTTAAGAAGGGGTAACGCCACCTGTTTTGTGTTCCAGGATGAGCAGCAATTAAACTACCATCAATTACACTAGCAGTAACCACTGTACCTGCACATGTGCAAAGATATGAGTAGACTAACCATACAGCAAGATACAAATATCCAACTCAATGGAAAGCATACCACAGCTGCTGCTACTGATCTGAGAAAGTAATTTAAAAGCCTAAAATGTGTTAGTCCTATTTGCCTTTGCCTGGGAAACTTTTTGGTTGGGATTTGGGGAAAATGAGCATTGCAATACATGTAAGCAGTTAATAGTAGAAAAAGGGGAAATGAAATCGGTTTTAAAAAAAAAAAAAACAACCCAACACACACCCCTAACTCCCTTAACCTCTTCCCTGTCCTTGCAAAATGGAGGAAGACTTGAAATGAATCTTGAAGTTCACATTGCATGTGACTGGGAGAGACGAAGGGAGAAGAAAATAGAGAAAGGAAAGAAAACCCTCAATGGACTCTGACATTCTTCAGAAATTCAAAATCTCAGCAATCTGCCCAGGGATGCAAAATGCATGTTATCAGTGTGACAGGTGACCCCCGTGCACCTCTGAGCACAGGGCAAGGCTGACACGGGGATTCAAAGCCAGGCACTGAAGAGCTGTTCCAGCAGAGCACTTAAGATTGTGCACAATTTAAGCAGTCCCATATTTAAATGCTCTGCTGAAAGAAGGCTTTTGTTTTGAAAGTTCCTGTCAGTGCTTTCTTTTAATAGGAAATCAATATATCATTTGTTTTCTAGAAAGTAGACACCCGTCCTTCAGGACTTGTCCAGCCAAGTTTAGCTCTGGTGGAAAATTGAGTAGTTTTGACCTAACTTTTCTTTTTCCATGAATGTCACTTTCCTTACCCTGGGGATAGGACGTGAGTGAAAAGCAAAGGGAATGAACATCACAGTATGTTATACCTAATACTAACTATGACTGAATTATCAGCTCTTAAATTTTTTCAATGATGCTGGCAAAGCAGAAATCCCAATGTGAGCTAAAAAGCAATAAAAAGGTAAGAAAAATGTGATCTCTTTCCCTTGTGTTTGGCTTTTAGACTAGCAGCAGGAGGAAGAAGAAAGTTGGTAGGGCTGGTTGGCAAGAACTCTGCCCTGCAAGTAGGCACAGATGGGGTTTGGCAAAGACTTGGCAACAGGGGGGCCTTGGAGTCATCTTCTCCCTTGATATCACTTCAGGTCACATAAAAGACAATCTTGACCCAAAAAAGAAAAGAGTGAAGTGTCTTACTCTTCCCCAGAGTAAAGTGAGGAGTTCTTGAGGTTTCTGGAAGGAATTGGAGTTGCAAGAAACTGGAAAGGAGACAAGGAGTATGCTCTGGTCTGTTCGTAGGCACATGCAGCAGTACATCACTTAAGGCAGACTGTACCATAAAAGCAGCCTGAAGAAAACAGCTTGAATCCCTCCTTCTCTTCCTTCCTGAATTAAAGACAAAAACATGGTCTTGTTGCAAGATGTTTATTTACAGCTGCTTAGAGCAGAATGCAAACAAACATCTTGTAACAAGCTGCTTGATGGCTTCCCATTACATGTACAAAGCTTAGCATTGCTTCTGCAGGTACTCAGCAATGCTGCTGAAAGACTAAGTCACTGTAAGAACATTCTGAATTAAATCTAATGTCATTTGCCCACCTTCATCATTCCTCCCATGGAAAACTAACGTTCAAAAAGACAGAACATCTGATCTGCAGTCTTAGTAAGAAATAAATTAACAGTAAGTGATAAAAGGGGAACAATTTCAAAAGCTGCAGTTTGTATTCAAATGGTACTAGAGTTAAAGGCGTAAAAATACAATAAATAGCAGTTCCATAGTCACACTTAGGAAATCCACACTTAAAAGGAAGACACTGAAAACTAGATTCAAACACTGAATAAGTAATACTGCATCGTGTATACAGCGTACTGGATCACTCTTCAGTCACAAGCTAGCTTGTTTGCCTGATTTTTTTCTTTTTTATTATTGACACTATTAAAATTCATAAACCAGGATATCCTGGTTTTGTACAACTTCTCCCTTTACATAAAAGAAAGTATGCCCATCTATGACACAAGAAAGTCTTTGAACGGAGAAAATTCAGCCCTATGATCAAGAATGACAGTCCTTACAGATGGACACAGACTGTACAGACAGAATTTCTCCCTTTGGCTCACTGACCGTATCATGCCCCCTACGCGGCAGATGTAAATATCTGCTGTTAGTTGTGTTACTGTTCAGAGCATGAAGTTTCAGTGTGCCGTGCACTGCACAGCTGATGACATTACATCTGGTATGAACTGTTCACAGTCCAGTTCTGAGTAACTTACGTTTTCAGACTTCCTAAACCTTGGCACCTGAAGGTCTCTGGGTTTTGATATAAAGGCACTAGTTAAATTCCTTCTTTTGAAGAAACCTACTTTTCTTACAGCTAGAAAATGCTAAAGGGTAAGGCAATGTTTTGTTCTTACAATTCCTAATATGCCATGCAGCTAAAACAAGGGCAATGGCTGGATGCCACTACAGGCACCCACAATTAGAAAGCATATCTGTTTGCTACACAATTTGTGATTGTCTGTATCTTTGCCTCTGACACAAAAGCATGATAAGGAAGGCCACCTGATGTTAGCTTTCCACAGCTTTGAGAGAGGAGAAAGAGTAATGCGCTGTACCAGGCGGGAACCAGTCTCTGTCATACCACACAACAGACGCCTGGAGTGGAGGCAGCAGCAGAAACATGCAACCCTGCTGCAGTTCTGTTGCTAGAGAAGGCTGCAGCACACAGCCCAGCACCCACTGGTACCTTGTCAAACTGATGGTATGTCTGTACGGATCTGAAACAAGAGCCAGTTAAGCAGTTGGCCTAGATCTACTCAGGGCAGAGAGCAGACAAATTGAAATACCTTGCAACATCACATTCTGAGAAGCCCAACATATGCACATAGGCACATTTAAGTATCACGTAAAAGAGAAGTTTAAACCATCAGGGTTACTTTCTAGAGCTGAAGTTGGCAGATCTGTTTCATTTACAACACGGTTCTACGAGCAGGATTGCATCCATTTAGCCCAGTAATTTAAGAGTCAAACTAGTTAACTTGTGTAAACACAGATGCACCTAAACAGGATTGGAACAAGCTTGTATTTGTTTTCCAGAACAAGCTAAGGTACTTAAATGCACTGACATTAAGGATCCACACCAGTTTAACTGCATCAGTTTTTAAGCCAGTTGTTAAATCAGCTTCATTTTTTTGCATACATAGTATAAAATATAAATTTCTTTACAATTCCTATACAAGCACTTCCATCACTCCTGGCAAAAACCTGATTAACATGCCAGGACTGCCATGTTTCTACAAGTCTTTTTGTATGGTCTGACTGCAGCTCTTAAGTATTTAGCCTGCTTTCACCTTACTACTGCCTTGCTCTTGGCTTTTAACTCCCAAAGTAATAATCCCCGACCTGAACTTGTTCCGATTTCTTTCTTGTTTTGCCTCAGGTTATTCACTTTCCACTGCTACACAACTTCTCTTCCCAAATGGAATAACTTCCCTTCCCAAATGTCTTCAGTAACACTGTCATGCAGTAATTTCAACGGAGAAGAAGAAAAAGATAGAAGTACCCCAAATGCCATACACTCACATTTCAAATAATAAAGAATATATTTGCAGTGTTCCAGAAAGCTGGCATTCAAGACTATGACCTAATTTCCTTTTCAAATGGACAAATCAGACTCCTTTTATCCTCAGAAGAGAGTATGGATCCAAACTTTCCTTGAGAATTTTAATCATATCAGGGGTTTCCATAGAATATGTTTGGTTTTTATACGGTGCACGGTTTATTTTTAATTCCTACAAAGACTGTTGCAATTAAGATTCAGGGGACTCTGAACAGGTCCTTAAAAACCTGCAAAGAACAGCTTTGGAAAAAGGCCTTTATTTAACAGAATTTCCTTATAGATATAGAAGAGGAAAAAAAAATAAAATCCTTTTTTGGCTATTTTGTTTGAAATAATAAAAAAATTAAATTCTGTAGAAAGCAAATTGTTTAGATTTACAATATAAGTATCTTGTTACATCATCTCATTTAATTAGAATCACACTGCTTCAGACATGAGCCTTGAGTGACTGATTTCCATAGAAGTCAGTAATTTCATTTTCCCAGTCATTGAAAGGATCCATTTTATTTTTGTCTTTTTTAAAGGACTGCTTCAAATAGAAATTAAAAGCAAGAAACTAGGAACTCTCCCCCCCCAGTCTATTATGTACTCAAAGAATAATCAAGTATTGTAAATTTGCAAGTATATAATTGAATCATAAAAACAGAAGTCCCCACTGTATATGAAGAACCATGGAGAGAAAAGAAAAGCTTTTTAGTTTGTAGTTGTAAAAAGAATTTAGTAAGAGGATAACAAAAGGAAACAGGCTATTGTCTCCTATGGGGGAAGAAAAAAAAAAAAGAGTAGCAATGAAACAATTCTCAGGTCTTGGGTTTTTGTGTACAAATCTCAGAGGAAATTACTTCCAGAGTCACTGATAAGTGCTGAAATGTTTCTCCAGTGGAGAGCAGGATACAAATCCTTATGCTTTTTCTTTGTAGGTGAAGAGGTCGCTAATGTGCGCCCAAACAGACCTTTCTCAAGCAGAATGCTAAGGAAAGACACTAAGATCTCAGGAGTGGCACTTGCCTTTCATGGTTAAATGAAAGTTGCTCATGGAAGCAAGCCTCTTGTTAGGTGCAGGTGCAGATATCTGTGTGCGTAACAACTAGTTTCAGTCTGGTGCATTCATTTACTGGAGAAGGAAAAAAAATAAAGCAAAGAGTTATTTTCCCAGAAAAAACATGAAACAGAAAAAACAGACTATTTTTAAGGACCAATTTGTTGTTGCTGCTACAACTTGTGAAGCCACAGCCTCTGATCAACATTACCTGCAACCTCCTGGTGGGAAACTGAGTATCAGTAATGGAGAGGTGAGAGCAGGAGAGCACCAAGATTAAAGTAGAACTTCCTTTGCTGTCCAAACTGCTAGAAAACAAAAAACAACAAAACAAATTGTTTCAAATACTTTCTTATTTGTGGCAGACACTTAGCTGTGTACTTAGTGCCCTTCTGCCTTACAAGAAATTCAGGAAAGCTTTGGGATGTGTGATGTTTCACCAAGTCTGAGCAATGCTGAAGGAAAGACTCCTTTTATGTGCCTGAACAAGGAGGCAAGAAAGCATTTGGTACTCCATGGCTCCCCTATAGAGCTCATCTTCACTGCACATCACAAGAAATTCTCACTCTAAAACTCCTCGTCTCCCAGAGGTACTTGCAAACGGATCAAGCCTTTGTTGGTGTTTCCTTCCAGTCTTCATCCATTAAAGTGCACATGCAACTAACCATACCTGTACCTGCTATGCTTAGGTTGGCACAGTTAAAGTAAAAGAGATGCTGAAAGATAGTTGAGCAGATAAAAGCCAGGAATATACATCTTCCCTAATTCTTTAAAGAGTTTTGTAACTTGGGTCAGAGCTAATATAGTGGATGTGAATCGAGAAATAGTCTCTTTGGGGGTGCAGTCCTCTGCGCAGGCAGTGACGTAAATACTGATAAAAGAAATGATCCAGAGCTGATTAACTGAATAATCTGCAGCTTTTAACAGAATGAAGAATCTCTACGTAAAGGTGCAACAGTGATGTCTGGTGGTCTTTAAAGAGTTGTATCATCAGTTTAATAAATGATTCTTGGTTGGGTTTTTTGGGTTGTTTTGGGGGGGGGGTTGGGGGGTTTTTGTTTGGTTTTGGTTTTGTGGTTGGGGGGAGGGGGGATGTTTGTTTAGTTTTTTGGTTTTTGTTTTTTTAAGAGCTTGATTTTTCCAGGTTTGGAGGACGGATGAATTTTGGAAAAATCAAGACAGCTACAGAGGGGGTTTTTTGTGCAGGACCATTCAAGCCACCAGATTCGGCCATTAGTCTGCACATAGTGTTTCCAGATAAGAGAAAATTGATGGTCAGGTGGGTTGTTTACAGACCCAGACAGAACAGCAATGCTAGAAATTATTCTGCTTTCAGAGTGGTTGCATCTGCATTAGGCAAAATGCAGGTTAAACGAGAAATAATCTTTTTCTTTTTTTTTTTTTTAAATTCCCACCTAGGAAACCTAAAAAGAAAAAAGCCATATCTATTATCCGACAAAAATTTTTGCTTTACACACAGAAATAAACTGGGAATCATCTGATCAATCTTATCACTTTTTATTGGCTCTGTTTCCAGAGGCTTAATAGATACTGAATGCAGGGCAGAACTTATGCCACATTCACATTTCCTTATTTATTTTTCTTAATAAAATCAAAGGTGGGGAGAGTAGAAAGAAGAACTAGAGAACTTGAGAACATTAAGTAGCAGCCAGATAAGCAAATCCCTTTGCTTGTGACATGCCACCATGTGAATCATAACTCTTCATCATGCTTAGCCGTGAAAAAGATCCAAGTATGAGAGTAATATGAGGAAGCAAGATAATTTGTATCTCTTTAAACAGAAGATGACACTGGCAAATTAGGCTGTGAAATTTGGACTCAGCTATTGCTATGCATATGTGCCAGCACATAGCCACAAAGCATTTCAGTTCCTCGAGCTCCCGCATCCACCAAGTGTCAGGCCACGAATTCTCAGTTATGCAGCTCTCAAAGGCAGTGTCTTCCTACCCACCCACATCAGATGATGTGGATTTTTGCTGGGCCTATTCCTTGCACCGTGGCGCACATTTAAACTTAGAGGCAGAACTGACTCTGGACCCCATTGAGCCTGCCTCCAGAGAAGGGGGCTCACCGACAAGTTAGTAGTCAGCAACGAGACTGAGGAATAAAAAGAAGTGTAACTGGAACCACAGTAGCCCTAGCTAGTGGCTAGCAGCTCTGTGCTGCTGACTCAGACTTCCTGGCTGTGGTGGGAAGCAGAGGGCAGGGAACATCCTTGGGAGATGGGCATCACACTTCTGTCTTTGCCCCATCCTTCATTGGGGACGTCAGGTCTTTAGGATGCCCATTGACATCTCCTGCCTCTGCACTGAGCCTGAGCTTTCCAACCCCTCAGCTCTTAAGGATAAATGGCAGTTTCTTGTAACGTTCCCCATGGAGTCAGGAACCTAAGACAAGTATAGACAGGAACCACAGCCATCCTTCACAAGAACGGTTTGGCTTGTTTCTTTTTTGGATATTGCTGCATTACAAACAGGTCTTTCCAAGCAAGTTCTGTTCCATTCCAGACCTCCTTGAGCCTATTGTCTGTGGCGTTTAATAAAAACTTCGGTTTATAAAGGTATAGCCAAAATCACAATCCCTTGAAATCATCCAAGAGACCAGTCCACAACTAACATGTGAGCAGAGGAGCAGGTCACTGCAGCCTACAAAGCACAGGATCTTTCTGTACTTACCCAAGAGTGTTGGGAATCAAGAAAGTGCCCTTTACACATTTGCTGTGCTATGGGCCCAAAAAGGGGCACGGTCTCTAGAATTCCAATAGTTTGAGAAATCCCTTTTCTTTTTCCTGCCTTTTTTTTTTTCCCCTCTTTTTCTTCTTCCTTGTAAAATCATCATCTCTTGTCCACAACACCTTTCATCAGATTTGCAGGAACAAAATATTACTAAAAATGTAAGGCATAGGAAAAATGTGGACAAGTTTCAAGACCTTCTGTATGCAATATAGAACAAAATTAAGTAACTATGCCAAAATGCAAACTAAATCCCAGCAGTTAATCACAACCAGGTAAAGTTTTTGTGATGTAATCAACATAAAAAGATCAAATGAACAAACAAAAAAATCATAACATGAAAAATTTGAAAGAGAAATGTGCACAGAATTTTTAATCCAGTTCTGTAGCTAACTCTTGTAGCCTGAATTTTGATTTATTTCACATTTTCTGGGAAACGTCAATGTTTACTTGTTTATATTGACAGAATAGGTAGAATCAGACCTAAGCCTTCCAGTTTGCTCTGCCATCTCTCCCTTAAGAAACATGACTCAACTGTGGATCTCTAATTCCTGAGCTCATAGAAAAGAGGTCTGGGCAGGAGTTCAAGAGGTCTGCCAGTCAATCTCTGTGTTTTATTATTACAGGATCAATTATTCCACCATCATTCTTGATGAACATTTAAGAACAGGTTAGACAGATCTCCTTTGGTGGGAACTCCACAATTTTTCAAAGTACTCTATTCCAGGACTGCAGATGTTACAATGAAACCAATGTCATTGCTACCAAATGGCACAAGTGCCAGAATGAAGTGCCGTTTGACAAATGTAAGTGCAGTTCTTGTTAAAAAGGCTGTTCATCTTACTATTTTAAAAGCATACTTCTTTCTTTGTTATTCATTTACGGCAAGCCAGTTACATTTTATCTGAACAATTCATCTGGTCCAAGTCAGATTTATAGTGTAAACTTGAAACAGTAATAAAAAATGTGAGGAAGATGTCATTCTCACAGTTTTACTATAAAGCCAACATCTTAAACACCATACCAAACTGATTCTGCAACCTTCTCTTGTGTAACTAGTCCCAGTGAAAACAAGTGAGTGAGGAATGTTCATGTTATTAAATACTGCTGGGTAGTTACACAGCAGAGGACACATTAACTGTGATCTATATGATCAGGAAGCTCATACCAAATAAATCTTTAAACACAGCTTTGTAACATACATTAAAAAAAAAAAAATCAGTGCCAGAAAATTGCACTTTAGTGTAGCAGACTTCTCCTTCTTCTTTTTTTCTTCTTTTAAGAAACGAGATATAGCCACTTTGTTCTTTTCAGAACTGCTGTACATCTTTCTGATTGCTATAAAATAAAGTCCAGTCTTTCGTTAGTTTGCTTATTATGGTTCTTTCCCCCTTTGTTGGTGGTTTTTTTTTGGTTTGTTTTTTTTACAGATTGTTGAGAACATTTTAGCTTCAGGGAAACCGTTCTCATCATCTTTTTTTCCACGTGGAACTAGCTGAAAGATATTCATGAAAGATTCACTAGGGCCAATTTTCTATGAGTATAAGCAACAGCAACATCAATATTTCAATGTCTAGAAAATGTGGCTATTCTCTTGCCTTGAGCAGATTGTTAGAAATCATTGTATCTTAATGAATTCAAAATTTCTTGACAGATTCTGTAGGTACCCTGCTTATGAAAATTCATAGTGGGAGAAGAGATTTTTTTTCTAAACAATATTTGGAGACTATGAACCTGCTTATGTTTTACAATATACTTATGGTGGTGTAGGTGGAAATGTGACTGCTGATCTTTTCATCATGGTCCTTGTAGACTGCTAGTTTCCCAGGCAGTTTCAGCTGTCACAGTTGCTTAGAGTCCGCTGAGCTGTTTTTAGTTACTCATTCAAATATTCATAAGAACCGAGGGCTGCAGTTTGCTGTCTGGTAACAACTTCATTTTCTGCTCATACTGAGCTTATCCATGTGGGCTGCCTCTTCCCACTCAGACTGGCTTTTTCACAGCCACGTGACCCTTGAAGGGTAATGGAGTTTCCCTGGGAGTAGGCGAAAGAGGCATGTTCTTCCTTTTATCTTTGCTTGGCTAGACAATGAAAATAATTGCAGAAGACAGTTATGGATTACCAAAGAGACACGTGAAATGATCAAACCTGTATCAAGCACTGGTTTCTACTACTAGAGAAAGCACATGCTTTAATTATTTACCTTGCGGGACAGCTCACACCTTAGGATGGCCACATTTTTGTGCAAATATTTACTTAACAATATTGTACTTGAGTAGAGTAATGAAAATAGGTGTAATTTCATGTAATGTTCCTGGGAAAGACCAATGGGCTGTGACATTTCCCTGCATGGGGGAAATCACTAGAGTGCAATGTTTCTATTATTTCATTAAAACTCTTGCTAAATAACCCTTCAGGCAGCACAATTTTACATTTTTAGCTGAAGGAAATAGCTGAAGAAGAGGAATCCACAACTACTGCCAGTTAATAATAGTGTGTGGTAGGCTTTCCAAGAGAAAATACTACTTAACACACATGAATGCCCAGACACACTTCAATTAAAACAGTATTTACAGGAAGCTAAGCAACATCCTGCAGTTAGTAAGGGCGGCTTCCACTCTGTTGGGTACATTCACAGTCAGGAGAAAGCACAAAGGAGGAAGGCCAGGCACCACCCTTGACTGTCTGCAGATCACTGCTCCTGTCTCACTTCTGTCCTCTTACTTCTTTGTACCAGCCCTTTTCTAGGGAAAGCTTATGGGCAGCCCCAACATAATCATCCAAATGGAAGAGGACATGCCCCTTTTACCTTCATCTCTCCATGCAACTGCTGCCCAGAATACGGGCTTTATAGAGAGAGTTTTAAATGAATGTAACAGGTAAGTGTTTCCCTGGGTATCACTCAAACAAGTTACAGGGGTTTTTAGTGCTAGTGTTTTATGGAAAAAGGCTTAATTTCTGTCAATACAACATACTAGATATACAGCATCTTAAAATGACCATCCTTTTAATTACACTGTCATGGCACTTTCTTTAAAGATTGTCTACTTCAAGGCTTAGATTGAAAGTGTTTATTTACACCCTTACTGAACATAAGTACATAATAGCATCAGACAGCAGTGAAGTCTTCTGGATAAGCTACAAAAAGGATCGAACAGACAACATAGATTTTCCCTGTCTGTCCTGTTCCACTCCAGATTCAAAGTGGGGGGAAAAAAAAAACCAAACCTGTCGCAGGTTAAGCAAAAAAGATAATGGTTTCATAGCTAATGAATGATAAAACCATCTTTGGAAGAAACTAAGGAAAGTGGGAAAAAAGAGCCCAATAACACCATTTGTTTACATTAGAGAAAGACCTGCTACTGCAGACACTGTTAAGATACTGTGAGCGTTTCTATTATGATCCCATATTTCAAATGCTTATAACTTGGCCATGAGAAGTCACTTTTAAAATTGAATCCAGAATACAGAGTTAATTTAGCCGCATTCTGTATATTATTGTCACTAGGTGGACACCAAAAATATGTAATAAAAATAAATAAAATACAAAAAACAAGCTACAGCTGAATCAAAACTAGGTGTATTGATGAGCTGTCAATGCTAAAGGCATCTCAGGCTCAAGTCACTCAGGTACCCCTTGGTCCATTGTCTTTAAAACAAAACAATGTTTTGTTTTAAATACAGTACATACAAAAATACAGTACCTCTCATCTGGGGTTTTAGTTTGGGGTTTTTTTTCTTAGTTGTTACTATAGCTTTCATTCAAGAACAAGAAAAAAATTGAAAAAGCAAATCATGCAAGAGCACTGTAAAATACATGAAAACAAACATGAGGAATAAGCACTGAAACAACCTCTGCTTCTGCAGCACCTGCAAGACCTATTTGTTTATTTGTGGAGACATGGAGCAGGAGCTGTTTGGCCAAGCAGGGGGCAGGGGGATCTAACTTGATAGATTTTGACCTTTCATGGAATCCGTTCAGCTTGCTCCCCCCAATCAATTTTTCCTTCAAATATTTTTCCTTTCCAAGGCTTCTGAAGAGCAAAGGTTAATGAAGTAATCTATGACTGAATGCTAACATATGCAACGTATGTACAGAAAAATGCACATCCCATTTTTAACATTTCTCTGGAAACAACTATGGTCTCTTATAGCTGCAATTTTGAAAGAATGCAATTATGGTATAGAATTTCAGCTACCTTTGGGCTGAGGCCTCTGGACACATACAAAGAATTAGTGTATTGTTGTGCAATACATTTGTGAAATCATGTTCCTCTAATATTCCCCTCTAAAGCTACAGTGCAATCCCTCCCAGCGAAAAATCATGTCTGCCTTTTCTTCTGTTTGTAAAAATATCTATTAACAGCCAAAAGGCTTATTTTCAGTTTCCAAAAATCAAAACTGCATGTCAGCTAAATTAGCATTAACTAAGACAACACAAAAGAACTGCTCTGCCAATGACAAAAAGCGTAAACTGAAAATCAAGCACTGAAGGTAACAGATGTGGTGGTGCTGGTCTACTGCAGAGGAGTGAATCTGAGAGATGAGGGTTCTCCACTGAAGTGCCTTGCACACGCTAGCCAGCTCTGGCAGTCTTTGACTGCTGAGTTTAGATATGAGCTGAGATAAAACACAAGGAGAGAGGTTGGACCAGTCAGCTGGACAAGTCTAAGTGACAGGCATATCTAATGTGTAAAACTGCATCTCCCATCATGATCAGACATGACTTCTAGGGTGCCAAAAATCAATAACCTTTTGCTGCTTTCCTTAATGTAAATAACAGTGCATCCAGGGATTAAGTTCACTGGCAGAAAGAAAATCCAGGTATTCCTCTCTTGTCTGCGCAACCAACTTGATGAACCTGCACTAGGAATACGTTTGTCCCAGAGAGGTCCAAGTCTAAGATGTATTAGGCTTATCTTATCGATAAGGCAAAATAAAGGTAGGCATGAACTTAGAGATCAGGTCTATTGATCATAATAGCCTGAACTCCAACCATGGAAGCTGGAAATCTACTTCATACCCAAATGATTCCTAATATCTGCTTTAGTTCAGCTAAGCTGCACCTCAAGGTGTTTTTTCAAGCTTTTATTGACAGTACTGATATTTATGCTAACGAAACAAAGTTAATTACCATCATTTTATTGATAAAACTTCAAGCCAGTTCTTTCACACAGTTTTGAGTACGTTGGATTGCAAAGTAACCTCAGAAATTTTGGTTTCTCATACAGAAAAGCATGACTATTACAAGCAGTTAATCACCTGTTGGGGAGAAGAGACTTGACTGCTAAAGACACCATATGCATTCATAAAGCCCCAGAAGAACAAAACCAACACCTAATAAAGAAAACAAAAATTTATACTTTCATCAAGCAGTATCACTGATCACCCTAACACTCTGCCATGGCTGAGCCTGAAAGAGATCAGCATAAAGACTGGAATTCAGAGTAAGGCAGAGCTGCTGTATTTAGGCTGCGTGCACACCAGAGCTTTGCAAGGCACTGCTGCATCTGCTTGCTAGAGATGGGGTGAGCCTTCCATTTTGCACCATTCCCTGCACATCAAGCCTTCAGAATTTCTCCAAATCTGTTCCCAATTCTTCCAAACTATCAAGTGGTGCAAGTTTGGTGCTAAATTCAAATCCATATTATTGACAGAGATTCTGCCTGCCAGTTTTAGCCAGCCCCTGGTTTGGTCAGAGCTTCCCTTTACATTGAAAGAGCAAGTTCACAAGCTTTAAGGAAACTTTTCATAAACCTGAAAGCTATGTTTGTTTAAGCCTGAAGATTTGTGGCTAAACTGTAGTGTGTATCTTCTAAAGTGAAGTCTTCTGTACTCTATCTGAGTCCATAAGACCACTTGAAAGTTCATTTCAGCTTTCTGAGCTGCAAGAGTGTAAACCACTCAGGGACCCACTGCCTAAAACACCACACTAGCAAGATTACATCGCTTTTCCTCCACTGTTATCCCCTAGTCAGACCTATAGTCTGAGTACAGCCTAACCAATTCACGCAGAACCCAAAGCTCTTCCTTCATTTAAGCCTGTATTTTTCCATATAAACGAAGAATTCCCCTTACACTCATTTTTCAGGACTTAACACCACTCCATACTTGCATGATGTCCCAGATAAACCCTGAGCAGCCTAGTCAAACAACCCTATACTTCATGTTTTACATGCTAAAACAGCCTGATCATATTTTCAAAAGGCACCTGCGAGAGACTCACTGTATTAATAAGCATCAAAGTCTTCTCCTTTCACTCACCCAAGTATGGCACAACATATGTATTACATCAAAGTTTCTTCCTGCAGCCTCTTCCTTTACCCCAACAGAATTATTTCACTAACAGCAGCTCGGAAAATATCTCCTTGCTCTTTTCCAGTGTTTTAAAAAAAGAAATGCAAAATTATGCACTGGCAAAATCCCTAAAAAATAAGTATTTGTATGTAAATGTAAGAGTCTTGGAAATTTTCATTGACAAGAAATCTCTACGCTATTATATATGAAGGCAGGAACCACCGTAACATTTTTTTTCACATAGCTTGGCAAAAATTGGGGGGCGGGGGGGGCAGTGTCAGAAAATTTCTATATTGTAAGAAAAATCCTACAGCACTAGCTAAGCCCAGAGCACCTGCCAAACATGTCATTTCTCCTCCTTTATAGAATTTTCCAGAAAGAGATGAAGGGTTTTTAGCCAGATGGCCCTAACCAGAGTAGGTGTTTCCCTGCTCCCTCTCAGTCTTACCTTTCCCATAGCTAGCTTCACGCTGAAACATTTTTCCAAGAGAGACGACACTTTTAGTGCATTTTTGTTTTCCTAAGAGTTTTATTGTTTGCTGGAACCAAAGGGCTCCAAAGCTTTTCCTTCAAAGCGCTCGCCCGAACGCTCCCCGGGCGCAGGGGCGGCGGGGCCGGCGGTGGCGGCGGCGGGGCGAGGCTGCCACCTAGCCCCGCGCCGGGGAGGCGCAGGCCGCCCGCCACCCCGCTCGGCCCGGCCTGCCCGCGGCGACGGGGGCTTTAGGAGGTAAACGTGCCCCGAAAGCAAAATAGCTACAGACAGACACTTCCCTTTAAAATGCCAGGCTTCTGTGGCATAGCTTCGCTGATAAATACGTGACGTGTTTTAAGCTTTTCCCCTAAAAATGGGAAGGGGGGAGGGAGGAATGGGAAGAACGGCTCAAAAGCCTCCGGAGAACAACTCTTTCCTGTGTATCTAGTCATTTACAGACTGACTTTCAAAATAATATGGGAAAACAGACTTCTGAGAACTTTACCTCCCCACCATGCAACAATTCCAAGTATTTCAAGCCACAGCCAGAAAGCAACCTTCCCGCTGTGCACCCTGCTGTGCTAAAAACATCCCCAAAATCTACATTAAGCAGCCTCTTCTCACATTTCCCCATTAATAATTGCTAATCTCTCAAAAGATTTGATTAGCATATATTGAATTTTATAGTACTTTGATTAAGAGTTCTGTTTTTTTTTAACTGAGAAAATTAGTAGTCAGGACATTGACTACAACACGAAGCAGCCTTACAGGAATGACACCTTTTCGGCGGGTAGGATAAGTGACCCTTCGGGACTCTTACCTGTGCGTTCTCCAGAGCAGCCTCTCTACAGTGGTATTACAATAGGAAGCACATGCCGCTCTCCTCATCTGCTGCATTCCCTGAATATACACTTTATGAAATCCAGTTCTAATCACCACCTCATACACTTGCACAGAATAAAACCCTTGAGTAAATGAGTACACAAATCTCCGATTTACTTCTAAACCAAGCACAAACAACTCCCAATCTTGACAAAGTTTTTTAAACCCACCTTTTGAGGGCTTCTAATCAGTCTGTCCCTGCCAATCACCAGCTGCAATTAATTTCCTGCGACATGCCGCTGACATGCAAATCAATTTACTCATGGCACTTCATTTCCCTCCCTGCCATCAGGTGTCCTCAGGACTCAGCCTCGTGTGCTGCCTTGCGGGTGACTTTGGTGACAGGCTGCACAGCCAGAGCCAGGCGGAGGGCACACACCCAGGGCACCGACGTCAGCCCAGCTGAGAGGAGGAGATGAGTGGAAATGAAGCAAGACTATCCCTGTGCTCCCAGCATCCAAAAGGGACAAACCAAGCCCTCACTAATACTCTGCAAGGAATTTCTCCTGCTAGAAAGAAGGTTTCAAGGAGATCAATCATATTGTGATTTTCTTCCCCGGTATCTACCAAACTCCAATCTTGCCCTCATTTTTGGAAGGCTGTAAGTTATCTACATAATTTTTAACAAGAACTAAGAGCAGATGGGGGGGGTACACCTTTGTTTTTGTTTGTTTGTTTTTAAATAAAAACCAATGGCATCTAGTAGAGGGCACACCTTGACCTCAGCAAGAGAATCTCTCCCCCCATACTCAGTATGGGAACTGAGCTTTTTTCCCTTTTCAAAGGATCAACAAATTTACACAGAAGGAAACCTCAAATTACCTTTGGGATCTGTTTTATTATTCCAGGGGACATTTTTCAGTCACAAAACACTACAGGTTGCTCAGGTTTGATGTGCTGAGGTGAGAGGAAGAATAACTATAGAGCTAAAGAGATGTTTGCTCTGAAACAGCAGTGATCCAGGTTTCCAGAGCAGTCTCATTATTAGCACAAGGAGCAAAGAGGATTTATTTAAAATTACCTGACAATTTGTTCTGAGGTTTGATCTTTTGCACTTCAGTTCAATCCTACTTATTTTAGGCCCATTTTAAGCTGCTTCCACACAGACTAAGAAGATACTTTAATTCCCTTCATCTTACACATTTTTGGATTATGCTGTTCTTTTGTTTCTGTGTCTGGTGAACTGGGTCTCATCTGAATAGCTTAAAGAAATCTGACAATAAGAGAAAATCTGCCCTTAAATCACTCTAAATACACTTTTTAAAGAGTTAGTCCTCATAGCAGAAATTCCTCTTACAAAGGATACTAGGAGACATCAATGACTCCAGATACAAGAGGTGTATCAATGTTTTCACTCTGCAGCATAAAAAGGCAATAGACCGTGTAGCCAAAATAGCTAAACTCTCAAACTTCTTCTTTTGAGCTCACAACTGCATTTGAGCAAACCCGCAACACTTGAGCACTAACTCAAAGAACCTTCTTGCTTTGTTGCCATTCCTATGAGCAAAGCAAAGTGTTTCCTGTCAAGGGAGGACACGGCTTTTGGGCCCAGGAGCGAGCCTCTGTCCTGGGCCAATCTCTGGTGGAGCGCGGTCCCTTCTGCACAGCAGAGCACGGGGGTCCTGCAGGGCTGCAGCACAGCCATCCCTCTGCCTCACACCAGCAGGGCCGGTAGGGGCATAGCACTCTCATGCCCTTGGCACAGGCACCCTCTCTCACCAGGAGTATGACAGGCCAGTGAGGTGCTGGCAAGGGGGAACTTCATCACACTGATCGCTTCCTAGTGAAGAATTTGCCAAGGAAAACAGGTTAAACCAAATTAGAGGGGCATACCCCGAGAATCAGATGTAGATCTGACACTGGCTTCCCTTGCACACATTCCCTCCTCTACTGTGCGTTCAAATATAGGAGAGTGCTCCAGTCCTCCTTGCCTTGTGCAGAAGTGGAAGGTCAACCTTCAACTCCAGTCCAGCTCATTTATTTAGGTCTCAGTCCCTTTGGCCCTCATTCCCCCTTTCCCTGTATTTAAAACAGGGACAGCAATGCTCCCTTCAGGGAGGACCTAAAAGTTTGCTAAAGTGCTTCAGGAGGCTCAGACAATAAGGGTTACAAAGGACAAAATTTCATTTTCTTATCCTTGTATTCATTTGATCTCTGTGTACATTTGTTAGGCTTGAAGGGGCAGAATACCTCCCATGCAAAAAGTTATTTGGGGAGGCCAGGATGATGTATGATTTTAATCAAAACATCTGTGAAAAGGTTCCACTCCAGGAAAAGCTTTGGTACATCACCAACAACAGAAGGAATGAACAGCTGGGTGAAGAGCAGTGCTGTTACAGGACATCCAATTAAAAATAAAGATCTTGAAAAACAGGCTCTTATTACTGGTTTTCCTATCACAGGAGACGGGTCTTTCCAGCAGCATTGCCTAAGCAGACGAGGTTCTATTTGTTTCTCATACAAAAGACATTCAGCACAGGACAGTACTATGAAAAGAGCCTTAGAGACCTTCGCTTCAGTATTTGTATGCTATTCATTGAGTATTTTACCACCGTTGCCATTTGTGCCAGCCTTCTAAAGCCATTACCAGGTCACAAATTCAGTCCTGCAAAAGACCAGCTCAGTCTTCATCATAAAACATTTCATCAGCTGAATTGCAGCAGGTTTTCATTACCATCATAAGGAAGCATTAATGGTGATAAAATAATCAGTCAGCAAAAATTCTATTACTTCTCCCTTAGTGAATGCGATCATTACATCCTCACTCAAAAGTTTCTCATTTCCTGAGGGATCAGAACAACTATTAGCTAAAAAGCACAGAGAAGGTACAACTGACACCCATTAAATGCATAATCCCATTGCCATAGAGAAATCCCACTGAAATTGCAACCTGAATATCTGTTTCGGGTAGGTGGTTCAAAGTGTTCTTGCTTTTATTCAGATTAAGAACAAAAAATGTAGCAGAGAAAGATGTAGCTGTATAACACAGCCCTTCTCTTCTGCTTTCTCTTGTATTTTGTCTTTATGTGCATTGAAAATTTATTCTTTTAACTGGATTAGTTAGTTAAAATGCACAGTATTCTTTTAAAATGGGTCTCCATATTTCTCTCTATGGATTACTTTGAAGCACAGCATGTCTATTCTTTTAAACAGGTTCACTCTCTTCACAGGTGTTCATTAAAGTGCGTTCAACTCTAATCCCCTTAGCACTGAAGTATGCAGCTTTTAAAAAGGAACTGTGCTAAACCAGCATTGCCAAACTCTTCAATGCTGCAAAATGCAGACTTTCGAAAAGAAGAATTTCTTCAGCTGTCTTAAAGACCACACATGCTCATCCTGGAACAAATACTGACCTACTTAGTTAACCTGTTTTTAAAATGACATTTTATCTTTGAAGTTCACAGAGGAGAAACAGCCACGCCAGAATACAGTCAAATTGTATATCTCTAGTTGTTGGTGAGAGCACACGTTGGAAAATCCACCACCCCATAAATAATAGAGGTGATACTCTCAGCATCTTGTTTACTGAAAACTGACTTCATGGAGGAGAAAGGTTGAATAAACAACCAGCTTTTTAGATGCTTTCCTCACTACCCTGTGCAAAACATTCACGCAGCACTTATAAAGACATAGTTTCTCATCCACCACCCTTTCCCAAACTGTCCTAGATTTGGTCCAGATTAAGTAGCATTAGGCTAGGTCCACATCAGCAAGTACTTTGGCACAACAGTAATGGATCAGTAGGTGAAAGTAGCTGGCGCTCAGCCTTCTGACATCTCCACTATATGTATTTCAGATTTACTTCCCATTAGATTTAGTCTGGCCCCTGGACTAAATGCCCTTGGTGCACATGTGGTTTGATGCTTTCACCTCTTGGATCTCCTGCTCCTGAGGAGCAACACACAAATTACATTCCAGCAGTTGTCCTCATGGCTGTGCTGCCAACAGTCAGCCGGAGATTTTGGGCTCAAGAGATGAGCTCAAACTGATGGGATTGCATTGCCCTTCAGATGCAGCATTACCAATAAGGACTTAAAAACTTTCAGATGGGGGGGAAGCACTGAGGCCTCTACTGTGAGCTCAGCCAGTGAATTTACACCTTCCTAAGACAGCTATTATCAAAGACTCCCAAAGCTAGAAAGCAAGAATTGCCTCTTCCCCAGTTTTGCTCAGATATTACAAGTTTTTGCAATACAGACATCTTTATTGACAGAAATTGGTGAAAAAAGTCAGACAACCCTTTTGAAAGTTTCTCTTCTTTCACAACTGTTCAAACATCTCCTGCATGTGCCAGTTTGCTCAGGCTAGCAATCTGAAACACGGCAGGAGGCACCTGCTATATGTGCCAGTGCAGTTTTGCACTGCAAATTCATTTTATAATTCAATAAACATTCATAGATCTTAGTGAAGTGCATTCCCTGTAGGCAGCAGCAGGAGGCATCCAACATCAGCTTTCAAAGTAACCCTTTGTAAGTGCATAGGCAATGTTGGATCCCTTTAAAACTGAGTTTGTCTCATTTCAAGTTCTTCTTGCACCCTTCTTTGAAGGTTTCAAAGCACTTATCAAGCATTAAATAAATTTCTCTTATTTGGAGGAAGTATTAAAATCCACTTTACCAATAGAGAGACGAAGGCAGAGAGGCTGCTAAATGCAGTAATCTGTTGGTAGGGGGGAAAAAAGGAAAAAAGAGTAAGAATCCCCATTCATATCCCCTAACTTTATTAGACAGTGCTGTCCTAACACACAGGATTCAGGCACAGGGGAAACACTAGTAACCCAAAAAGAAAACCCCAAGTGTCCATGACCATTACCTAGCACTCAGCACAGGGGATAGGAACAGAACTGTCTGCTCAAAGGATGTTTATGTATTTTACATGAAACCACACTTAACGAATGTGACTGGACAATCCTTGACCACAATTCTCACCCTGCCCTGCCTATGTTGGAGCCTGCTCTAACCCTACACTAAAAGCATCATACTTTTGACTTGTTCTTTCTGGCTCAGTGATGACTGAAGAAAAGGACTCAAAAGAACAACGTCAGTACTGGGACTAGCGTTGCCACAACCCCTGGGCTACCTAGTAGTAGAGATACTAAGGTCTTGATCCTTGAAACATGATTTTTACCTGGTGTGGTCACTGGTACAAGTAAGATAAAATCATGAAAGTGACACTGATGCAAATGTACTTTGGGCAACATTAAGGAAATTCAGACACATGAACTATTCCTGTTGGAATAACTTCACTGATGACACCTGGCTCTTCACTGTGACTTCGTGCATCTCTAGCAAACTTTTCTATGCAGCTACTGAACTGGAATCATGTTTTATTCTGTACTGAACTGCAGTCTTTTACAGATCTATGTAAATACATACATGGACAATTATATAATGCTACAAAATTGGCACATTAATTGGAATTCCCAATTCTATGAAAATGCTAAAGATTTGGCTATCTTGTTGCATTCCCAAAATAGGGAACCAAAATGTGAATTTTCTCTAAGTATTGCATAACACTGGGGGCCAAGAAAAGGTGAATATCTTGTTTTTGAAGCAGAGTGTTGTTCTCTAATATTTCCTATGAAAACCAAGCAATTCACATTTCTTAAATCCATGTATTTCATTGACATTTTGATGAACCGACTTAACCTTATACTGAGTCATGACTCCTGAACTTTAAGTCCCATAAAGCAACAGACCATTTTCTTCCGAGTTAGCTTCCCAAAGCAAACTTTCTCTTTCCCAGTGCATCCTGTCATATTCCTCTAATAAACTCAGAGAAATCAGTGCATTTCTTGCCATCAGCTTCCATTTTCTTTCATGCACTGAAAAATTACAATTTCCATAAGACAACGTCTACCAGGTAAAAACATAATTGTGTATACAGTCAACAAAACCTTTTGAATTAGATCAGATTAACTTAAAAATAAAAGAACTAACAAACTACCACAAGCTTTATGAAAACAACCCAAGGCACATACTTCTTTTTACTCTTGACAGAAATGTTTCCAAATAACATATAGAGAAAATATTGATTTTGGCGAAGACAACTTTCCAGCGTAAAGTGCACAAGTGTACCTGCTAGCCAATAGCTTACATAATAAGAATGCAGCAGGAACTTTTGTTGTATTAAGAATTGTCCTAACAAGGTCATGCTTTTGTACTGCACCCTTCAATAGTGTTTCTGCTTTTGTCTGTTTAATCTGATTTCTGAAATAAAAGTGTGAAACCATCATTCCAACCAGGAAAGTAGTATAAAATTAAAATGTCTGTTCCACAACACTGCTAGTTCACAGAGCTCACTCTTATGAATTTCCTTCCCAATTTTGCAGGCTGTAGAAGTGCAGAAACATATTAGGATTCTTGATGTTAAGCCAAAATTCCTGATCCAGCAAAAAAAATATTTGAGCAGCTCTTCACTGTGTCAAGGCTCACATCTTTTCTAACCTAAAAATGTTCATGTTGTTTTTGCTTCTCAAAAATGATACTAATTCTAATTCAATTTAAAGTGATCCAGATTTTAATCAGAAAAGTAGGAAGGAAGAAGATCTCTCCATAACGATACAGGTGAAAAAAAAAATCACCAGTATAAAAGAAAAATACCAAAAATCATAGACATTGATAAGCCTTTAATTTCTAATAGACATTGAGCCAAAAACTTGCCTGTCTAAAATAATAAGCATGGCTCTATTTAGATGTGCCAATAACACATTCTCCGGATAAATGTGTTTCAAATTACAAGAAGTTTTTGAGTCACGGGAGGATTTATTTATTTTTTGCACCAATTACTTCTAAAACCAAAATGCATCTACATTTTGTTTCTCATCTCATTAACACAGGGTTATTAATCGTTGCAATATGTGCTGGTATTTAACATATGTAAGATGATAGAAATGCGCAAGCTTAAGCAAGACAAAATACCAAGACTATGTCCTTTCACCTGGAATTTTGTTGCTGTAGGTACTCCTTGAAATTATATCACTTTTTAATATCTTACTGAACAGCAAATTAAACTATATCTCCACTGTCAATGTAAATTAAATCAGTTGACCTTTATGCTCTATTAAACCAGAAAATATTGACTTGAAAATATCTAAGAAAGCAAAAGTTGTGGATTCTGATGGCCTGTGTAATCACGAGCATTATTTTTAGAACCACAGGCAACAGAAAAAAACCTGACTTTATACATATTCATTCAGTAGTTAAACACTAAATCTAATTATTGACCGATTGTTTCCTGTTTAGCAATGGAGGTGGAAAAAAATAAATAGTCTTTAGCAGGACCAGACAAAAATATTATATATGCTTTATTCATAGAGTGAATGCAAGTCTTGTACAGTGCTCAAATTTTGTATGCACCTTCAAATTAAGAGCTAGATTAGACTTCAATGGGTTTTTGACTCTGTAAGGTCCTTCCTTCAGACCACAAATTTTACTGATGGTAATGGATTACTGATGGTAATCATACTAAGGTATGATCTCAAGTCCATTCATCAAAGACAACGTCTTCAGAGGGTTTTGATTAGATCTCAGCATAAGCCAAGATTTTACACTATGGGTTAACTTATGAACATATTTTGCTTAAACAGAGGAAAACAGGTGGTTTATGTGTTGAGATAACAGTTGACTGGGAGTGGTCTCCTCCCCAAATCTATATATATTGAGTAAAACAAGGGTAACATACACATCACCATTGTGACTATTGATTTAGTTAAGTGAAATGTCCCCTTACTAAGGAATTTTTAAATTCCTTTTACAGTTCACCAGTCAGGTGTGTAACCAGAGTCTGCGGTTCTTAAGAAGCTTTCTGTACACTGTAGAGAACAGAGTTAAGAGAAAGCATCCTTTGCAAAGCAGCACGTTCATTCCATGCTGGCATGCTGCTGCACATTAATCTCTGCTCCCCAGCAAAGAGCCAAACCCTGACATGTGACTAAGTTTGCCTAGGACATCCTTCCAAAAGATGCTTCATGAATTCTTATGGAGGAAAACACCTTTTCACACTACTGTAACAAAATCAGACCAGTCAACATTTGGCAGATGTGGTTATAGTTTGCCTAAGTAAACAGCTCCCTGTAGTCCACATTCACTCTATCGTGTGCCTCTATTCTTCCATTTTGCCCATACTTTTCCCCATGGGCTACAGAAGGTTACTAGGCTACATTGACTCTAAGCCAAGATATTCCTGATACACACCTTCCACGGTTTCTGCATTGTTTTTGCTTCTCCACACTTCTGACACATGGCGAATCAAGTGGGGTCCTTGGACTCTATTCTGTGGACAGATAATGGTTTCAAGAGACATCAAAAGAGCCTGGAACTAATCCAAAGCCAGATACCTTAGGATTTTCTACGAATTGCTTTTCTAATTACAGCAGAATCACAGAAGCAGAATCATTAAGGTTGGAAAAGACCTCTAAGATCATCTCGTCCAACCATCAACCCAACACCTCCATGCCTACTAAACCATGTCCTGAAGTGCCGCACCTACACGTTTTTTGAACTCCTCCAGAGATGGTGACTCCATCACCTCTCTGGGCAGCCTGGTCCAATGCTTGACCACCCTTTCAGTAAAGAAATTTTTCCTAATATCCAATCTAAACCTCTCCTGACGCAACTTGAGGCCATTTCCTCTCATCCTCTCACTAGTTACTTGGGAGAAGAGACCAACCCCCACCTCTCTACAACCTCCTTTCAGGGAGTTGTAGAGAGCAATAAGGTCTCCCCTCAGCTTCCTTTTCTCCAGGCTAAACAACCCCAGTTCCCTCAGCTGCTCCTCATCAGACTTGTGCTCCAGACCCTTCGCCAGCTTCGTTGCCCTTCTCTGGACACGCTCCAGCACCTCAATGTCTCTCTTGTATTGAGGGGCCCAAAACTGAACACAGTGTTCGAGGTGCAGCCTCACCAGTGCCAAGTACAGGGGCATGATCACTTCCCTAGTCCTGCTGGCCACACTTTTCCTGATACAAGCCAGGATGCCATTGGCTTTCTTGGCCACCTGGGCACACTGCTGGCTCATATTCAGCCAGCTGTCAACCAGCACCCCCAGGGCCTTTTCCGCTGGGCAGCTTTCCAGCCACTCTTCCCCAAGCCTGTAGCATTGCATGGGGTTGTTGTGGCCCAAGCGCAGGACCTTGCACTTAGCCTTGTTAAACCTCATACAACTGACCTCGGCCCATCGATCCAGCCTATCCAGATCCCTCTGCAGAGCCTTCCTACCCTCAAGCAGATCGACACTCCCGCCCAATTTGGTGTCATCTGCAAACTTACTGACGGTGCACTCAATCCTCTCATCCAGATCATTGATAAAGATATTAAACAAGACTGGCCCCAAAACTGAGAAGTAAACATTTTCCTCCTGGCACTTTCCCACCAAACACTCACTGAGACATAGAACTGCTAATTCCAATGTCACCATCCACTAATTCCACATACTCTCTCATCCTTGAAATGAGAAAGAAAATTATCACATATCCTACTTAGGATAAGCCAGGCCTTTGTTCCTTCTGATATGGCAAATAGCTTTGCTCATTAGCTTCCCTGATTCTAAAGAATTATTGACATTGTTTATGAAAAAACATTTGCTCCCCACACTACCCCCAAAGCCAGCAATGACAGTAGCTTTGCCACCTACCACATGCAGTCCCAGCAGGGTCAGAGGATCCTCCATTTTCTCTGAGCTGAACTGAGCTGCTTGAAGAGAATCAGATCCACCCTCCACCTCTTAAAGGCAAGCAAATGGGAAACTTATTTTCTACAAGAGAAGAAAGAATAAGTCAGCCTTGCTGATGAGTGGTGCCAACTTCAGACAGGCCATGCAGACTCATATAAAAAGCTGACTCTGTGTGTGGGAAACCAGGAGAGAGGGAAACTATTAGTCAAGTCATTTCAGCAGAACATTTGTGCTGTTTTGGTAAAGATACTCTATACTCCTTGCAGCTGCTCAGACATGCTCTCCCAGGGCTCTGGTTCTGCGTGTTACCCGACAAGTCCAAACTCCTCAGGCTCCCTTCAGTAAGTGGGCCAGCCTTAGCAACCTCTGCTGCCTTCTGCTTTTCCAGCTGTCAGTCAGCAGCAGGAATTCCCTCCCTACATAGCTCTGTAGACTGGGATTTTGCACCTGGCTGATTCCCAGGAGCACCCATCTCCACTCTAAAAGCAGGGAGGAAAGCAGCAGGAAGCAGCTCTTCCCTGTGGATTCTTCTCTCAAAGATACGCACATTTCTGAATTACATATATCTTTATGCCATCAGAGCCTGCAGGGCAAAAACTGAAATGATCAGAAAGTGATTCCTCCATTCTCTGCATGGCTGGGAGCCAGGAATACACTAGCTCCACACCAATCTTTTGCTTCACTTGAACCATGCTGCAGTTTGACGAGCTCTATTCTTTTAAAAGGAGAGATTTGCTGGTTTTAATCTGTTCCAGCCAACAAATGAACTGAAAGCAAACATTTCCATTTCTAGATCAATCTGCAGGTTTCCTTGACTTGTCCTAAAAATTAACCTACTCTCTTTTTTCCCTCTACCAGACAGGATACCACACAGGTTTACAGTCTTACCTAAGACCTCTAATCTCTCTAACATACCTGACCTCACACACCTAACATCCTAGATAGAAAAGCATTAGTCCTCCAGCTAACATCCTTTCAAAAAGGACAACTTTTAAAGTGTTAAAATTAGCACTAGGTAAGGAGTTTCAGTGACTGTTTTAGCCACTTCTTTTACCATTTCAGTACATGGTATTAAAAATCTAAAAAGAATAAAGAGAAAAAAGAAGAAAAAAAAGACAGAAAAAAGGGAAAAAAGAAACAACACTACTAGTTACAAAGGATGTGTCCTTTCCATTAAAACCATACAGAAATTTCTCCGTAAGGGAAGTTTTAAACACTACCCTAATTCTTTAAGTAGGACTGCTAGTGAGGTACATAAACCTGGCTGTCTGACTTGATCAGCATAATTGTTCATCCTGATTGTTTGGCTTGATAAAGCCCACTCACACATGGAACAAGTCCTCAGATATTCTTTGATATGTTGCTGCAAAGACTGTTGGTAAAAGGGAGAGAATAAACTGATCTTTACATCTGCAGGAAGTAACAGGCTTAACGTATAGCAAAGATGACTTAAGTTAGCTATTAGGAAAAACTTTATAGTGGTGAGGATTAATTAACAGATCACCAAGAGATTGTGATGTCTGTCCTTGGAGGTTTTTCATTACAGCTCAGGCAGTATCAGACAGGGATGGGTTGCCACCGCCAATCTCACTTTCTACAATTCTGTGTATCTGTATTTGGATACAGAAGCCACAGCTATTACCTCAATTTATCTAGTAGGTATTATGGAGTATCACCAAGTATGATATGAAGCATCATCAGATTAATTAATACATGATAATTCAGTAGTACTGAGAAGTCACGGGAGAAGCAGACTGATGTGTTACGATGAGGAAAAGGCAAATGTACCCTTGCATGCCATTCATCACGCCACTAAACTCACCTTAATTTCTGCTTGGGCCTCTAAATGCCCTCTGGCCTGACAGCAGGGTAGGGAAACAGTGAATCAGAGACCTGTATGCTAGTTATGGCTATTAAGAATAAAAATGAGAAACATTTATTAAATAACTTGTTTATTTATATAAATGTATAGCCATCAACATAGCAGCAACAGTAAAATGCTTGGACCAAACTAAATCATGACCTGCAGAGGGCATCACACAGACGTAAGTGAAAACTTACACAAAGTATAACTCTGGTCTTTGAATGCGACAGGTTTTCTTCTGCTAGAATTGTTTAACTTCTGACTCCTCTGGAGCTCTGTCTCTCTGCTGTTCCCTGCCCTGATGAAGACGATTGCTCTCCCCCAGGACTTTTAATCCCTGTCAACATTTGCAGGAATTATGTGACATTTTGCTTTTCCTTTTGCTTACTCCTATTTAAAAAAATAAAAAAAGGAAATCTCATCTTGGCATGGCCCACACCTGCCAGTCACAGTCTAGCAACCGGTTGAGACTGGCAAGAGGGTTTAACTTTTGTTAATCATTCAGAGATGGTTTGCCATCAAGTAGATGGCAAAAATCAAGTAGAAAGAGCAAAATGTCTCAGAATCTCAATGAATATATTCTCTTAAATGCCCTCCGTCAAATTGTTAGCACCTTTGCAAGTCAAATGAGCCTAAATCAAATCCAAGAGCGATGACTGTCTGCTGCAATACACAGAAAACGTAACTCCAGCATTTCCCAGAATTACCCCATCACTGAACACTAGAGAGCAGCCTTTCTCCAGCATATTAAGAATTGCACAGTGCTGTTCCCTCTGCTTTCAGAAGGCAAGAGAAAATTGACCCCTATTCTGAGAATTCAGTGCACTCCACAGAGAAAAATTATTCAGATGTCTGATCAGACTGGATTGAACCGTAAGTCTACTAGATAGCATAATCATGGCATTTCTTATGGATACCAGCTGTTGATAGTTGCACCCAGCCTTCAGAGAGTCTCACATTTTTACTGGGGACTTTCTCTTCTCATCTCAGTTATTTGTATTACTGCAGCACTTAAAACTAAGAACAAACATAGCTCCAAAGGGAACCTGAAATTACTAAGGAAATGCTCATGTCTGTTTACAGTCTGCAACCTCAGTTTAAAAGGATAAAATAAAATAGTGAGTTTACAGCAACACTGGGAATTAGACCAAAATGTCTTCAGTGCTAGCTCTTTTCAATACTGTGTGCATTAATCCCACATGGATTAGGCCTTTGGAGTGCTTAGGCTATGCACCGAAATAGCAGTGCTAGAATCTAAAATTCACTTCCTACCTGCAGGTTATCTATTCATCAGGACTGGGAGATATATATGGTTTCTTCCACAACCCCCACCAGTGCTTGGGCACGTCTCTGACAGGCCCTTTGTGAGACTAGGGGAGACTGTTGTATCGTACTTCTGCAGAGATGGCAGAAAAAGATACCTATTAGTGCTGCTCATAACAGCAAATCTGTGACACATAAAACCTGTCTCCTGAGCAATGCAGCATGGGTTTCAGCTCATCTGCTAGAGCCCTGAGTCACCCGGGTGAAAAGCCACCAGTTCCACTGCTAAAAATCAGCTGGCATCTTCATTGCATTTGGAATAACTTTAGTAAATATCATTCTGTTCAAGACACAGCTTTAAAAGGCACGGAAGGTAAAGACATGTCCCTTACTTGTCATAATACAGAGATATTCTATCCCCGGGTGATCATATTTTATATATCTAGTATGAGAGCCCATTGAAATAAGCCATATAAATGTACACTACAGCTGCATGTATTTAAAGCAGTACTTTCTACAGTGCTTCACACTTCAGCACTTGGAGAAAGTCCCAGTGTTGATAAGAATACTGACTTTTAAATCATGGTCATTGTACACAATTCATCATCATGACCATCAGATAACCTACATTCGGGCAGCAGCAAAGATAGAAGCAAAGATTTTCAATAGCAAAATCACAGGTCCCTATGACTTCAGTTCAAAGGGAGGTTATCAGATATAGACTTATTAGGGCCATTACTCTCTTTGGATTTAGACAGCAATAGTAGTTCCTTGGACCTCTGCCCTCACATCACATCATTATTTCTGTTTGTTCTCTTGTTCTGAATTGAAATGTTCAGTACAGGGCAGCATATTTTTGCTGAGTGCCTATATGTTGCCTAGCACAGGAGCCTCAGGGGGCCCCAAGTACAGCTGCAATACAAATCCTTAATTGTTTGTTTGATAGAAAGAAATCACTAGCTAGTCCTACTCCACAAGCTGTTCATGACACATTTCAGGTTAGCTTACAATCATCTGTATTTAAGTAAGACTCTTCCCCTAAATGTGCTTTAAAAAAAAAAAAAAATCATTAACATGAACATTACCACATCGCAAGCAGCTAAATCATACAGAACAGCCAAATTTTGCCCATTTGCAAAGATACCTAACAAACCATACAGGATCATCATAAACTGCGCCTGATTGCCTCATTTGCCAATAACAGCTCAGTTTAAATTACTAATGTGTTTAGAAGCTTATTTCTTTAAAATAAATACAGGTAGTCTCTATATTTTGTGAACCAGCTCCTTTCTTCTCCAGAAGACAATTCCTGCTAAACCCATCTCACTCCAGGGGAATGTCAGATGGAAAGGGTGGAAGCAGGACCAGCCCCAGCAAGGTCCCCACAGCCAGCCAAAGGAAGAACCACTCACTACATGTTAAGCACAGCACAACTGTATGAAGATGCCAAAAAATTATGAGGCAAAAAAAGTAATGCAGGTTCATAAGTGAAGACAGGAAACGCAAACACTGAAAGATTTACTGATGGATGAAGTCTGTGGAAAGCCAAGACCAGAACCAAAGTGTTCTAGACACTAGTTGATAACCCTGCTCACAAGACCTTTGATCCCTTTGATATTATCGAGCCAGTAATATTGATAATATTTAACACTCATCCTTTTCTTGCCTGAAATACTTAAAAGTAAGAAGATACATCGCATGCCCAATGAGCAGCATTCTTTACTTCAGAGTTCCTGATATCTTCCTGGTAGCAAAACTAGTTGAAACTCAACTCATCCACATTTTCACTGTTCCACCATACAAAAAAACAGTAGAAAGAAGGAAATGTCTAATTTGCATAATTTTAGTTCTACAGTAATTACTGTATGTGAGGAAACATTTACTAGAGTGTAAATATGAAGAACTGGGGCTATTTGGTTTGAAATACGGAAACAGAAGATAAAAATGGGGTACAAGGAAAAAAGAAATAAAATGAGGTTTAACAAAATAAGTTTTGTCTTGATTATTCACTCATTGAAACAGGGATGTTAAACATTCTCAGATTAGTCAAGTTTCAAATTCAAATAAAAAATTCAAATTAATTCTACAATTGTAAAACAAAGCACCCGAAGTTGATAAGAAATTACTGTAAGTCCTCTTGTGGCAAATGAAGATAACAGAAAACAGTTGCTTGTTTTTAAAGTGTTGAGGGAGGGTGTTTAGTTTGGGTGTTTTCAATGTAAACAAAAGAACCCACAAGTTACTTTTGTCATTTTCTTTCTCTTCCTGCTCAGCACTTTTGGTGCTGGATAGAAGAAACTCTGAACCAGAACACTACTAATCCAAAGTCTTATTTTCTTCAGTTACAACGGCTTTTAAAATACATCAGCTAGTGCTGATCAAAAAAACATGTACACAATGGTTTCCCCAATGAAAAATGTAGATTTCATTAAGTTAAAATATCCCACAAGAAATGTCTTTTCATACTTACAAGATTGAACCATGTCACTTTTTACATTTATGTTATAAGAAAATAACCATAGCAACCTTATCAAATATTCTAATAAGGATGAAACAATGAATGCCTGACTATTTCTTTTGGTAAACATTTATTTTGCTTTCATTCAGGATGAAACCAGTGGACAGAAATACAACTTCTCAGCCACCTGTTAGCAACAGCTTTCCTAAATTCTACTGAATTCATGAGGAGTCTTTCATTAGTTTAAACAAGCTCTAGACCAGGCCATAGAAACACAGAAGATGACGGAAGAACCATGTAGTGTGTGTCTCAGTCTTAAAGCTCTTCTCCAGAGCTAAATCCTCTCCAATATCTGTTCAATACAGGACTATAAGGTATAGGCTACTCTTGTCCAGTTCTGCTGTCAGTTCAATTCTACAATCAGCATAGGGTGATCTTTCTTAGACAGGTGGGTTTTGCACCTAAAATATTACAGGTCAGATAATAACTGATGGCTAAGATCCTGGTCCTTCCTTGCCCCTATTCCAGTATACTGAAATGGAATACCATGCAAGATCCATCAAGCAATATTTAAATTCCTATTCTGACTTTTTCTTGACCTCCTTTTACCCCTTTACATATCATTCATTGCCCATGTTACCTTTTTCCTAATTTGGTGTTGTTTTACTGCTTTATAATACATGTAGAAATCTGTTAACTTTGATTGTCAGTAGTAGATACACAGCAAGAAAACCTTCACTGAAGGCTGGTGACAACAATAAGACCTGTCAAGCCGTGAAATCTGGCAAGACAGTATCTGCTTAATGAAGATAACTTCTTTGCAGAGCCAGCGTGAAAGGTGTTTTTTACACCTCCCTTCTACTTATGGACAGAAAATGCCAAGATAATGGGGCTTTCAACCTAGGCTACCTGAAGGCAAGGAAGATGACTGTACTCGCATTTGGGGTTTTTTAATCCCTTTATTTTTCAGCCAGAATGCGAAGTCTGATGAGAGTCCTTCAATACCTTCCACAGGTCTCCTAAAGCTCCAGGATACCGTACCAGTCTCTCCTACCTGTTCATTGGGAAAGAGCATCAAAGCACCTCAGCTTATAAGAGCACTAAGGTTTATGGCATAAACAACTCTCAGATTCCCAGCAACATTGACAGGCATTAGGAATTATTAGTACTTCACGCATCACTCGTACTGTGGCTGCTAAGATCCTGTCTGCTCAGTCTAACTGCGGTGTCAGTTACCCAGGCAGCATCAACGCTAAATATACCTGGTGTGACTTGATGTTGGAAAGATCAGCTACAGGAATAAAGACGTTTTTAACACTGCAGCATCTAGCACTATAGAATGCTATCAGCTACAAGTGTGCCCTGTATCCTGTGCTGCTTTTTCTTCATTACATGACATAAGATTATCAAAATCATCACAGAATGATGCATTATATTACAAACCCATTGTTTACTTCAGGGTGCACAAAGCTAACAATATGTAATAACTGTTACAGGATCAAGGCCGAAATGTTAAGTTTTTCTCTCTAACATCCAGATTCATTTCAGTAGGTTTTGGGACCTTTGTCACTGTATGTTCTTTCAGTAGACAGAAGAGAAAAATACATATGTGCAGAAAATTATTCAGTCCTCCTTATGCCTGATTGGAGATCTTGTCTTGCTCCATCAACTGGGAAAAGCCTGGAGAGACTTTCCTCATACTTTAGGTGCCTCAAAGTGTCTAAGCTTAGATGGGATCTCAACCTAATGCCATAATCTCAGTGCAGTTAAAAGCATCAGTCACTGTGTTCTGCAGATTGCCTATTTTAATCCATCGATATCTGAAATCTGTACACCAGGCCAACAACACAGAAGTAAAAAAGATGTCATCTTATCAGATGAAAAGGAACACAGGCCAACCAGATACCATTTACAGAGAGTAAGCATCAGATGTGACAACCAAAGCCAAGACTACTGGGGGAGGGAATGTTGGTTTGTCCTATAATTAAATTCACCCTCCCTTTGCCAAGCTCCCTAATCCTGTGTTGAGTGGGAGTCATTTTCCGACAGGGAAAATAATATATATGGAATCAAACAAGTTGCTTCAGGCAGAGCAGAGCAGGAGGGAAGGGTGGGAAGCACACTCTTCAAATAGTTTCCAGTCCTGCTTTCTGCCTGCTGACCACAAGCTGTTGCAATGTGAACTGCGCAACAGGCTGCAAGGACCTGGTCAACCAAACAGCCTTCCTGCCATGGCCTCCTTTCTGCCCAGCTTGTTTCCAGTGAAGAACATTTCAAGGGAGTAGGAAATGAGGCAGCCTGATAGTTTAGCTGCTCAGTTGTTTGACCCAAAATAGCCTCATCCTTCGCAAAAAGAAGGACTTGAGAGCCTTTGATGCAAGTGTATAACCAAGGCCCCTGAAGCCCCTAAAGGTGTTCAGAAGCCTGAGGATTAGGCTTCAAGACTGGACCTATTCCCAGTCTTTACCTTGCCACTGACTTACTTTGTGGTTTTGAAGAGTCTTGTCTCCATTGCCCAGCTGTATCACAGCATTCATAGAATATCTCTACTCCAAAAAATTGCTATACAACACAGATACTCTAAATCCTGCATGATTCTCTAGTCAGGGAAACACATTAACACTTAAAATATACCAGCTTTCCTTCTATGCGCAATTTAAAGCTCAGTAGCTTATAATAAATAGATGCAACTCAAAATCTGGGTTTAGAACTCTGTCCTCTAAGTCTGAGCACAAATGCAGTTTTGGTTTTGGCCCTTATCTCCAGTAAAGTTTGTCTTTGCTGGCTAAGTGCAAAATATAAGATAACATAGTTGTTTGTTAAGATGGGGTTAGACAGTTCCCCTGCTTTGCTCAAAGGGAAGCTTCAATAGGGATTCCTGTTCTGACTCTGAAAAACATCTGTTTCCAACCAATTTTATGAAAGTGTAACAACTTATACTGAACTTCTACTGGGGGAGCACTTCATCTAGAAACACCTTGCTGAACTGTTTGGCGCTTTTCCTTGAGTCAAAAGAGTAATCTCAAAAAGACTCTCCAACTAAGATACTTCTGCCTACTGTATAACTGAAATGTTAAACTTTTTCAAAATGACTTGGACGATGAGGCAAAGGCAGAAAGACCCGATTCAGAACTTCTTTCCAATATTAACCACCTAACAAGGAAACAAGTTGGGTCCTTGCTTCATGCATGAGTTGTTCTCACTGCTGTTTATTGGGTAACATTTGGTTGTTTAAGAGTTTTTTGGCACTTTTCCAATACAGCTGACAGCTAAATAATATATAATCTGCTTTTCAGCAAAGTAATTACTAAGTAAACCTGAATACACTGAAGGAGTAAACAACAGGTTACAACACCTAGAACAAGATGCCACACCTGAAAAAGCTAATATTACCTGAATAACTATTATCTGTAATCACTAGAATATGCTGAAATTATTGCTTTATTTAGTGGAAGATTAAGCCACCTGCTCTTAAAAATACATGCTAGGTACTTGTTTACTGCTCTTCCCCCCTCACACACACTTAAGAGATTCCATAATTACTCCAGTAGCACATTACTGGAAATGATGCGTGAACCTCAAGTTTCAGGGCCAGATTATTCACAGAGACAAAGTACTCTTAATTAAGCTACTCACCCCTCTTGAGAAGCAAAGTAGAGAATCTGATCCCATGTCAGAGCTCATAGTTAGAACTGTGCAAATACTAGATTTTCAGAAAAATAAGATAATCTAAACTGAAAAATGTTCCATCTTTACACTGAAATGAACCCTCTGATTCCTCACTCTCAGCAAAATATTTTTGAGGTTCAAGCAAAATATTACATTTGAGTCAAAACTCAAAACTTCATGACCTGTCCAGCTAGATGAATGGGAGCTTAAAATTTAAATTAATTAAAGCATTTCTATTTTCTCCCCCACATTTGATTGAAAAAAATAGTTAAAACATTTCAATGAATTTAATCCATATGTTCTGGAGGAAATGTATTTTTTAAGTGTTTTCCCACCACTGAATCAGAAACTTGTTATCTGTTGTTACAATCATATTATTTCTTTATCATACTTATGATAAGTATGATAAACCACCAAGGCTTTTCTTTAAGCTACCCTCTCTGCTTTGAATTTCACAGCAGCAGTATTGAAAACAAGTAATAACCATTATCATCAATGGATCTCCCTAATCAAAGGTGTTCATTTAGAAACAAATTGTGATGATAATAACCACAGCAATAAGCTGCAGATGGAGAAGGCACAAATTACTACTTCCCTTCCATCCTCTATGTCAGTCCAATGCTTGTGATAATGGTATATCCATCATTAAGCCGTAGGAGAGCCCAGCACATCATAAGACCATGATTATGATAACAGAGCTGTTTGAACATACCATATGTGTCTTATAAAGAGAGAGTCTAGTTTCAGTAAGGTATTGTTATATGCTGTAGTATTTTTCTGAAGTTATGTGTCTACTATGAAAATCACTACACCATAGTGGTAAATACATCTTAAAGCAATTAAATGCATTTGTGCAATCTTCAAAAACAAGATAGTCTATCATCTCATCCATAAAATAAGTATCTGGAATAAATGTGCTATTGGAAAAGGAACAACCAAAACCAGATCCCAACAACTAACCAGTATGGAAGAGTTTTGACCCTGTTTTGCACTTCCCAGTAAGCATCTTCCTCTCTAATAAGCCAGACTGAGGGTATGTGTACATAGCCTTTTGCAGACAGATATGAACAAGCTTTGCCTTTGCTGCAAGCAGCTTCCACGCTATTCTTCTGGCATAAGCAGGACACAGTGCCAATGGCAACACCTTGCCCTTCAGCAGCTCTCATCTCAGCATGAGCACTGTAATAGCTGTGGCAGCACAACGTCTGATCCAGGAATCGTACACACATGGCTGAACCACTTTAAGTGCTCACACATTGCCTCCAGACCTGCCTTAAAACTCCTCTGCCAAACACCCCTGCACTTGCAAAAAGTCCCATCTTAAATCCAGGCTTGGCTCTCAGCTGAAGCCCATTTCTGAGCAACTAGACTTAAGTGCAGCACACACAGGCATACACTGGCCCTAATCCTGCACTCACTCCTACATGCTACTCCCACTGAAGTTAGCTGTAATCCCTCATCCAAGAAAGGACGTCAGGGCACATGAGCCTTTTCTTTCAAAGCTGACAGTGCTGGGAACCTTATTTCTAGGTTGCTATCATTTCTTTGCATGTCTTCATCCTCTACTCACTGCAAGCATGAGTAACAATGGAGTTCACACAACTTTTTTTTTTTTTTTTTTAATTCTCTGCCCTTGCGGCCAATCTTTCTATTCCTCATGTGCCATTTAATATCCCATTTTTACTGTGCACCTTCTAGGGGTGCATGAGCCGCCATTACTGGGGACTGAAGGAATCCCTTCTCCCTCAGACCTCTTATTAACTACTCTCTATTTACAATTGTTTCAAAGGCTGGATATTACCAAAATTATAGTCAATAAGCACCAGTACAGGCCATTTGTTTCAGGGTATGTAAACTGTCATGTGATGATTGTATCAAAGTTTTACTCTATGTATTAATTATTGTATGCATTGATGTATATTTTTATTGTATGTGTTAATGTTTCATTGTATGTACTAAAGCATGTATTAATTTGGGCAAGCTTTAAAAATATGCAAATAAGTCTATATTAACCGAAATATATTTATCTTAAGGGAAGTCTTGATCTTTCCAATGACCAAATTTCTGAATGTCACACATACAAGCAGGTGTAATCAAAACTTTTCAGGCTTTATCAAAGTAGGGTTTTATCAAAACTACCAAAATCAAAAGCTTAACATGTCCACATTTCTACACAAGTCAGTAGGACTGCTCAGAGTTTTTGTAAACTGCTAGCAGAATATCAAAAACCACTTCATCACAATATTCCTTTTGGAACAAACCTCCCCATCTTACTGCGGTCTTCACAGTCGGAACAGGAACAGTAGATGGTGCTGTTTGATGTTGTCTTCTCCCCTCGCATTTTATCACTAGAATTAACACGTTATTCTTAATGCATTTTAACAATATATATTGGGACCTTACTGTTACATCACCACGTTTAGTACTTATGAACTATTTATTCTATAATTATATTTCTTTATTGCTTTCCAGACTTCATTTTGAGGCGCATTTCTTAGAATACCTTACCTCCTCAGAAAGTGAGGGTTGTCCATTTACCAGTGAGAACACCATTGCCAAATGCATGACAGAACCAATCTTTGTCATCACTTTGTCATGAGAGAGACACATCCTCCCAAAACTAATTTTTTTTTTTTTGGGGGGGGGGGGGGAGTCATAGCAAAACCCAGCAAAAATAATTAACAAACACTTCAACATTTTCAAAACTGCCAAAACTGATATCAATTTGCAGAACTCTTAGTACAAGCCCCATAAAAAGTAAAATTAGTTATAAATTTAAATCTGACAAGTGAATTGTTTGTTCAACCAAGAAAAAACAGAACAGACTTAACTGTGTAAGAGATTCCAGATTTTAATGATGTTGGTTTCAACAAGCTAACACTTTATTTATGATCGATCGAGTGTCACAGTTTTTCTTCCTGTTGTTAAAAATACAGCTCCAATCTCTTGCCTGCTGGACACTGTCCTCCATTCCTGTCACTCTCCCTTGACTGACTTGCTTAACATCACATTCAAGCTTCTTGTCCTCACTTTGAAGTCCTTCACAGAAAACACCTTCTGCTGCCACTTCTATTTATAAATACTTTCCTGACCCTTAATGATTCACCAGTTATGTTACCTTAATGGATGTGTCTGTTTATGCCTCCATCTACACTTTCCTCTGTGCTGCCTATAGGATCCAACAATCTGTAAAGCAACACTTCAGTCTCTTACACACTTTCAACTGTCTCTCCCTAAATGATAAGTCTTAGCTAACAAAGAAACAGACAGTGCAGCTGAAAGATGTCTTTTAAAATGAGAACATTTGTATTTCTGTAACAATTCCATAAAAATACTATGAGCTCGAGACACACATATGCACGATTATATTCAAAGACACTCTAACACTTCAGTAGGACTATCCACTTGCTTGAAAACAGGCATGCACAAAAGTCTTCACAGGACCATTTGCATGGCTTGAACATCCTCTGCATATTGCATGCTACTTGTGCTTCTAAAGCACAACAGCAGTTCAAATTGTCAAATCCAGCTGAAGTTTTAGATGCAAAATGTCTTTGCATGTCAATGCAGAAAACAAAAATCCCCAACAGAAAGTTTGTATGGTCAAACAAACAAATCAACAATATTGCATAAGGCAACAAGCAAACAGGAACCAAGTCCTGCAGGCAACTTCTTCCAAAACACAGACAGGTTTTGTTTTCAAAATATCTCTTTTTTTCCACAAACAAAGATGTTTTATTTTCCTATCCAAGAAAGTGGACACTTGTCAGCCTCCCCACTGCTGCTTTCCCGCTCTCTGTCGCTACTCAGAACTTTTCAGCAGCAAAGGCATTTGGAAGCATCGCGTCAGGCCAAGGAAAACCCCATTTCTTTCCTTCAGTGCAGAGAAAGGAGACACTCAGGAGCGTAAGAACACACCACCACCACCTCCAAGCTTCTAGCTGCATTCAGAGACTTGCAAATCTTTAAAACCTGGGAACAGCTCTTGCAAAAGTCCTCCAGCCCAGGAAAAGCAGGAGCAGCATTGCTGCTGGAGGCAGCAACCTTCCCACTACTTAAGTGCTGGCTCAAACACAGCTACCCAGAAGCTGAGGTGGGGAAGCCCCTGCAGGGCCTCTGGGCAGAGCAGCCCATGCAGCCTCAGCTGACACGTAGCACGAAGGACCTGGCACAGCCTCGGTGCAGCAAAAACAGTGTAAATTTTTATAGTCCTGGTGTCAGAGAGCTCCTCCGGCCCTCGCTCCACTAGGGAGAAGGAACAGTGGCCTACCAGCAAAGGGGAAGGACTGTCTTATTCATCTCACTTCATGATGTAAATCAAAGTATTTTAATTCCTGCATTCACCTGAAACATCCGATATGAACTTAGGCTGGTTTCAGACAAATTTTTTTATAGCAGTCTTAAAAGATATTTAATTGCATAAACAGAAACAGCAGGAAGGGCAGGAGGAGCTGCAGGGTAAGGAGAGGAGTGATGGAAGAAAACTGCACAAGGGGATCCTTGTGACTTGCTACCTGAAGGACCAGGGTGGCCGCCTTGTAGGTATAGCGTAACTACTCAGCCACATCCCTGCCAGCCCCTCAGAACCTCAGCAGAAAGTGACTCCTGGTCCTCCTGCACCATCAGCCAGAAAACCGCACATGCTGCACAGTGGTCTTAAGCATTTAATAGCTCCAGTCTTTTTTAAAACAGTGATTTTCCTCTTGAGTTTTTTCATGTCTTATAAATAACAGGGGATACATTCACTCTCTGAGGCAGGGATACATATTTCAACTGACAGCAGCAGCTGTGAAGAAGGGTAGGGAAATGACTCTTCTTCCCAAAGGGACTCCACCAAAGGAATACAGCTTTAAAAGTTAAGCCAGGGCTCCAGTGTGTTCTCAGGATATACACTGAATTAGCAAGCAAGGCCTGACACCACCTCCATTTGTACCAGTCTCCCCTCAGCAGCCCAACAGATTTAGCATTGCAGGCAGCTTGAATCAAGGCTTTTTTTCCTACAGCTACCTGGACTGTAGCCACTTCAAATCAACTAAATGGCAGGTGACATCTCTGCAGATAACTAAAGAAACATTGGCTGCTTCTCCAGTACAAACATCCTGTTTTCATCGTCAGCTTGGGCATATTCATGTTTCGGAATCATTCTCCTTGTCTGCCTATGCAAATTCCTTGTGTACCCACTGCCATGCAAAATTTCAACCCCTGAGCATACTACATGCACGCAAGTTAACCAGCAGCATGGACACAATTATTCACACAAAGTAGCACTCTCCTGTGGTAGGTCCTGCTAGGGCAGCTCAATGTATTGCACAGGGATTGCCTGCCTCTCCTTGACATCCACCGTGCTTGTCCATAGGTTATGGACTAGACATTCCCTTATGTCAAGAATGTGGGCTGAGTTCCTCCTCCTGTGCTTTGCCGAGGCGCTCTCACTCTTAACAGGAACACTTGAAAGCTGCCATATGGGAGCAGGCTGCAACTATCTCATATTCCTCAGCCCCTGCAATTCCTGGACAGATATAGTGTCTGCTATCCTGTCGTAGGAATGGGCCCTTGTTGTCTTGCTGTTTTAAGACACTAGGCCCAGCCGTAAGACCTCCAACACCACTGCAAAACATTAAGCCAATCATTTCCCAGAATTTTTCATCCTTACCTGCTTTTTGCTTCCCAATTCCCTTCTGCAAAAAGCTGGAGCAGACAGACACGCAGCCTGACCAAAGGTTTCTAACTCTGTTATTCTGTCTGATGGAAAGCACAAGGGTTTTAAAGATTTATGTTAAAAAAAAAAATATCCATTCCTACATTGACAGCCTCAGTTTCCTCACTGTGGAGCACTTACTGGGATTTGGTTGGAGTTCTGTCAGGCATTTAGGATCCCCCTTCCTGGCACACACCTTCCCCCTCCACAACAGGGAGGCCAGCATCCCCTCTTTTCATCAAAGCCTGCTCCAGCAAGAACAATCCCTTCTCCCAAACTTCCTTTTTTTCCAAACCCTTACTCAGACACCTCTGCCAACTGCTTATTCCATTTGCCACTCTACTCTCCACTCTTCAGAGCAGACTTTAACGTATTTCCCTTGTTCTTTGCCATCTCCACACACCCTTTAATAAGCCAGGCAGATTTCTTAAAATTTTAGTGTTTCACGCTAGTCTGCCTACTCACTACCAGGCACAAACACGACTCCCACGTCTCTGGAGAAACACAAGCTCGGAAAGCTGGACGTGCAACTCTGCCATATTTTTGGCCAGATCACTTCCCCAGTCCAGCTTGCCATGCAGCTGCCTAAAGGCCTGTGCCAAGGGAGGGAGAGCAGAGGCATGGCAACAAGAGACCACAGGCAGGAGAGAAGAGCAGCTCTGTCCCTGGGACAGCAGTATCTATTGGTGCTGGCTGAAACTACTCAGTTAAAACCCTTTCAAACCCAAAGAATGGGCAAATGCAAGCAATCCAAAGGTACGTTCACACACTATAGACAAACTCACACATAGCTAAATTCTTCTTTTGCAGTGCTGCTGCAGATCCCATGTGCTCTTCTACCTTTCTCAGAGGTGATTCCTGCCTGCCTCAGACTTTTTGCGCTCAGATGGAAGGACATAGTTTTTCTTGGCCAAACTGGCCAGTACGAACAAAAAAAGCTCCGCAATTTTTTTTAACCCAGTTAGTGAGAAGCAACTTCTTGTACACCTGATTCTTATTAAGTGCCTTTGAGTTCTCCCCAGAAAACCATTGCAACTAAGTGGCTGTGACATTTGATCTTTATAGGGAAGATGTAGGGTTAAATTTGCATGTTTTGCTGGCCTTTCATCTCCTGATGATTACATACCTTCTTTAGATAGCAAAATGAAGGCCTTGAGTTCTCATCAGCCCCCTGTACTCTATCACATTCAGGAACAACACTGCTACAGAGACCATTTGGTGGTGTTCCCCTTATTGAACAAACCAAGTGTCAGTCCTGGGATTCCCTGTAAACTCACTACAAGCTGCAGTAGTGCAGAGTAACTCAAAGGTGAATTATGCATCGCTTGGCTTTGCTCAGCACAGTTCTGGGACTGCTAGTGGTGTGCAGCACTTTGGACTGTGTGTGGCACTCCAGCACCTGCAATGTGAAATACTATAGCAAAAACATGCTGCTGAGATTCTGGCAGCTGGCAGGATGGAGGCCAGAAAAAGAGAGTGACAAACTTCTCATTAGGTAACTCTTTAATTTGATTCCAGGAAGATATTTGAAGTATCCAAGACATATTGAGGATATTAAGCAATTCTATACTATACTTTCTTTACAAATTAAGTCCTTCAGCAGGGTTAACTGTGAACTGTGTAGTCAGTAATTAATTTGTAACTTCCATAACTTCTCCTACCAGAGCAATACAGAGATGAGAATAAAGGAAGAATTTCTGCTTCCATAAAGTACACAGGTATTTGTAATGGATCCCCTGCCTATAATATTCCCAGCAATCCCATTTAGGCACTGTTGGTTTATTAAGTTCCTCTCAACCAACTAGTGGTACAAGAAAATAGCTTTTCTCCTTTCCCTCCAGTCAGAATATGAATATAGTTCGGTGTGTTTATATGGAGTGCTGCATATGGTTTTCTTTTGCCACATTTCATTTGTGCATTATTCCTTGAGAACGTGTGGCTGAGCATGAGCAGCACTGGGCAGCAGAGGGGGAAGCTCTAACACTCCACTGACTCCCTCTCTGCAGGACAGGATACAAATACTGACACCTGCCTTCCTCCTGAGAGCTTTATAAAGACTAATCTGCTAGTATCACTGTAGAGTAACTATCCTAAGAAGGATTCACACAGGTGAATGGCCCTTGGCCATTGGCATCTGGCCCATGCACCATCTTTGTTTAATTTCTTGGAGGTCATCTATACACCTACAGATGCACGCACCTATAGACTGCTGCAATATTGCTATCCAGTAGCACCAGTGCTTTCTCACACAGAAGTGACTGAACGCTGTGTCTGATTCCCAGATGTTAGCTCCTGGTCAGCTAGGATGAAGTTCCTTTGAAATTCTGTCATTCTGTCATCACTGTTCACTGCCACCCTCTCTTATCACAAAGAGAAATCTCTTTGGAAGGAGCAGTCAGCAATTCTTTTAGCTTGTTACAGATGGAATCATGAGACATTCATTTGATTCTAGTGACAGCTGAATTTTGAGCTGCAATTTTAAATTTTAAAGTATTAATTTATAACTGGATACTTTCTACTGCACCATGTTCATTATAATTGTGCACAATTTTATACCTATGAAGTAGGACCTCATCAGAATCCAGTAGAAGTGGGTGAGGAAGTATTCACCTGTGGCAATTAAAATTTTGCATTCAGAAAGCATGCATGAAAATAATGACTCCAAGAATGCTATTTAGTTTACAAATCATGCCCATAAAAGCCAGGGAAAGTGGAAAATGTCAAATTTAAGCTGAATTCTAGTGAATTGCTATATTCAGCTTCTCTGAGGAAGAAGGAGGAAGTCACACATGAATATGTGTTTAAAGGCTGTCATTTTATGTACATGCACCTGGGAAAGTTAAGATAACAGCAAATTCTATTATATATATGCAAGCCACTCACCACCATCAGCAGCTTTTTAATATTACATTTTTATCCAGGACTAGTTATGATAGTCAACAACAGGGAAAAACCACCCACATTATTGCAGAAACAAAATTGGGCTGACCTTCCTACATTGCTAAACCTAAGATTTAATTTAATGAACCTGGCCAGGATCTCCTTTGCTTTCTTTTGTTCACAGCTCCTCCGAAAGGGTCTCATAAGCACATCCAAAGAAGTATAGGCAACTTTCAGATGTGGGAAGTACTTGAAGATCGTCTCTCTGTAGCTGCATTAACAATTTTCAAATACTGTTAGGCAGTGCCAGTTGCTGGTGCTGCTTTTGGGTAACTGTATCTGTCAGGATATTTGTAGTCTGTTCTTATACAGGCAAGAAGCCAAAAGTAAAACAAACAACCTACCTACCACTACAAACTAATCCAGGAAAGGAAGGAAAAACAATCATCAGCATTACATAGATAAAGGAGTATATTCCTCCTGCCAAATTTCAGTCCTGCTAAACAACCCAACAACCAACAGATTAAAACTAACTTAAAATGAAGATGCAAGAATGGAAAACTTGGACGGTTTTTACTGCGTGCTTGTATCACAGAGATTTCCAGACAAAAATCTCTCAGATGCTCTTCATCTTGATTCTGCTATACCTGCTGTCACTGTAGCTACATGAGGTGTAAAGACCATACAGGACAGGTAAGGCTAATACCAAAGAACTCTTATAGCAGAGTTATACGCTCACTGTAAAAGCATTTAGGGCAAGCTCAAGTTCAGCATTAATAAAGATCCATTAGTTGCCTCCTAACTCCCAGAGATCTCTAGTTAGGTAAATGGAAACTTCTATAAAATTGAAGAATAAGCAATCACCTAATTAAATACGATAAGCATTGACCCATACAACATCACTGAATAGAAAAAAGCACTGTCCTCTGAAAAATTAGTTTATGTATGACAAGTGTCCTTAGTGGCCACAAGGAGTCAGGACAGCCATTAAAAAGAGCTAATGAGACTGCTCACAGCTATTGCAGAAAAAGCACCTCATGTGATATTGCTTCCAAGCAAAGAGAAGTTACTTACTACATGCACTCCAGCCTGAGATTAAATGTAATTCTTCCAACAAGCAGAACAACTGAGACCTCATGTCCTTATCAGCTCCAGCAAGGGTGGAGCTAGACTGGGAGGCTGGACATAAGTTTTTTTCAGGGAAGCATTTGTGATTACACAGTTGCATAGTACCTGTAGACTTCCACCCAAAAACCAACAAGTCCCCCTCTGTGTGAATGAAAGGCTACACCTTCCACAGATACTGTTCATGGCCTGACCCTGACCGCTCTATCACTTTCCTTAAGACAAGGGAAAAAATCACCAAACGTGCATGTTCGAATGAGACAGGACAAGGGGACATTGAATCTTTCTCTTTAGCCAAGGGAATCTATATGCTAGCCCATTTATTCCATGTATGTACATGTGCAATTTCTCTGGCAGCCTGACTAGATATCACCATTTATCTAGGAAGATATTCATATTACTACTTTAAATCTGTACCAATCAGCAAACCAGGAGATGGGGCTGGGAAAGGTTGCAGTGAGAAGCTCTGCAGTAGAAGACGCAGAACAACTGTAAACTACAAACTATAGCAAGATGAATAAAACCTGCATTTATCTCTTGTTTTGGTATAATGTGACTGCTAGGATTTATTACCCTGGGTATATCTCATGTCACGTGAGAATCTCTATGCCTGGGAAGAACGTGGCTGTATAGCACGCCACAAAAGCGCAACAGCTGATGAACTGATTAGTCAGAACACAGCTTTTCTTCTTTTCCCCACTTTTCCCAGACACTTAGCACTGTTACTCATGTCCACGCTAGCTTATCTAAGCTCATAATCATATGTTGCAATCCCATCTAATACATGGTCTATAAAGTTAAGATGCCCTAGCATACCTTTTACAGAGCTACTCAAATATAAAACATTCAGCATCTATCTGTGCCTCTGAAAGTTTCTTTCTCTATCCTCAGTGGAGGTAATTCCCCACCACCATGGAAATATACACAGAAGTTTTGGGTATAACTGTCCATGACACAGGAGCCAATCAAAACATTCTGATGTTTTTATGATACATATTCTTGAACACTTAAAAATCTACCAAAGATCTGGGTTTGGCAAAAATTAAGTCATATTGTCCACATGGATATTTTTCTGTGAAATATATTTTTCCGTCATCTGAATTGAAAAACCTGATTGGTTCATATATTTTGCCTGCCCTTCCACATGATCTTGCAATACCCACCTCACTTTTCTGAAGTCCAGCTGCTTGTAATTTCCAGCAAGTAGCAAACTGACCATGGGGACACTTCCTTTGAAAATTTTAAAGGTATTAAGCAATTCTATGCTATACTTTCTTTACAAAATTTCCAAAACACATTTCCAGTGGGATCTGGTATATTGACTTAAATTAAATCTGTGTTTAAACCTATCTAAACCTATACAAACACTTTCAACTGTATCGTACAGCTTAAGAGGGCCTTAATGCAGTTAGATAAGAGCACCCACCCTAACCTAAATGCAACTCAATTCTGGTGCCTTTACAAGTTGTCTCTTGCCAGCAAAGCTAATGCCTAAATTCCAGTCACAAAACAAAATGAACCTGTTCTATCTCATCTCATAATTAAGGAAACAGAGAACATAATGGACAGTTACAAGAGTGTGGGTATTTGGTGGTGGTAATTTGTTTAGTGTTTGCAACTACAAGCTCAGTGTTTGACCAGAGACAACTAAACACTAAACGACAAGTTTAGTGTTTGCAACTACAAGTTGCAACTACAAGGTTTGGTTCCGTGTCTAAGAGACCAAGAAAAGCCAAAACCACACAGGCTTACAAGTGAAACAGCCCTTACCACAACTTCATTGCATCAGTTAAAACCATGTGCTATTATCATGCCACTGCAACGCACTGATTCAGATGGGCCACTGACTTTCGGATCCTCTCTTCAGAAGACACAGTTGTGCCATTCAACACGAACAGTTTCTTTAGAGAAAACTATTCTCTACTGATAGACCTTAACAGACAAGTGAGGTGCCTAAAATCCCAGTGCTGGTTTGGAAAAGGATTTAATCTTTAAAAGCAGGAAGGCTCTGAATTGCTTATTACACATACAGAGTTTTATGATTTTTTTTCCCCCCCTTCTGTTAATAATGCACACTGAACACATATCTGACCCACTGAGACAAAATTCACCCTGTTTCCTGTTTTATCATCAAAATTGACACAAGAAAAAACTCTCAACAGAGATGCACAAGTATAGCCAGAGTTTGGAACAAGCTCTTCCAAGCTGTGGTAAAGCCAACAGGATGCCAGAAGAAGCAGTTACTCTTCTACCTCCCAAGGCAGAGCCTCAGCGTACGCAGAACCACAGTATGATATTTGCAAGCTCATTTTTCAGCCTTGAAGAGCAATGCTTCCCATCTCCATAAACTTAATTTATCATCATATAAAGTATCTGTCTGAAAATCCTACTAAATGCCTTTGAGAGAAGAGTATAAAACAGTATCAAATCCTTTTCCAGCCACACACTAGAACTTGTTTTTTGGGTTGTTTTTGTTTATTTGTTTTTAAAAGAGTACAGCCAGCTGGTTCAGCTATTTGAGCACAATGTAGCCATCCAGCCCAACAAGCAGAATTAGTAGCATCCACTCACGTCTCAGAGCATTGGTAAATATCATCATCTTGGTTCTGTTATCTACCCTTTGGTCGTCAAACTTCACATTAAATAGCAGTACAAGTCTTCCAGACTTTAATAGGAATGAGGATGCAGTGAAAAATTAATTAACTGCTGGATTTGACCCCTTTCTATCATTCAAAATCACTATAATTTTCTGGTTTTACCACACTACAGGAAAATGTGATACTAAGCAAAACTAAACATTATTTTGGTGGAATTTTTGTACAGGAAGCTTTTTACAAGAACCATCCCAATCCAAATTTTAGTGAAAACAACAGAAATGTTCCCATTGACTTCCCTCCATTTTAGATCTGATCCTGTCTGCAGTTTTCTTCTGTACCGTGAAAAGACAGACTCAGGATAAAGCTCTCTGCAGCTCTATTTATTCAGCTTGTGTCATGACAGCTTGAGAAAAAATTCCCAGTTACTCCTCCAGTGAGGAAATAAGCTGAAAATAAACAGCTCATCAGAGCACCAAAGCAAAAGGAAGGATGAGATTAAATGCCAGCATTTTACACCTCTATTTTGTCTTCCTAAATCCACAAAGACACTAAGGTTTTCTAGCTCAGCAGAAGTGCTTCCCATAAAAATCAATAAAAATATCACCACCAACCTTCAGGGAAACAGAGTTGGGCCTATACAGGGTTCTTTAGAAAATCCCATCTTAAACTCCAGAAGAAGCGTTGACAGCTTGGGTCACTAGAAGCTTGAAGGCCATTTGTGAAAAAAGCCAGCCTCAGTATCTAAATACATTGCAACAGCAGCTGGTCTTGTCGAAAGAGGAAATGTAATTCCCAATTACTCCACTCTTCCCTCTGTTCCTTTCTGAAAACAGCCAGTGGAGTGTGCATCCCACATTCAAATTAAGTTAGCCAAGGTCCAGGAAACCTCAGGACTCAAGGTGGCCTCAGATTTCTCTAGCCAAAACGCTTGCAATTCTTCTGCCTAACATGGAGTTTCAAAATCAGTGATATCGTTACTCTTAGTGTTCTTTCATTTTATAATTTATTGAGTGCTAATACTTTCCTCTCCTCCTTGTACAAAAAGGAGTTTATGACCAGTCAAGCACCAGAGACAAGTTTGACCTGTGTGCTGTAATAAATCAGGTGCCAGGAACAGATGGAGAAGGGTTAGGAAGCATACTAAAGTCATTCTTGAGTTACACCTATGGTATATGGTCTACTCAAAAAATTTTTGACCTCATAGCACAGGCATTTGTTTTCAAAGCCTGCAACAATGGCAACAACAAAAGGGGGGCAGAAGGGGAGAGAATGTGAGCTGTTGTATGTCCCATTTAACAAGAACGCACAGACTCTACAGATGTCCATGGCAAGGATCAGTGAATCTGCATTGGGTTTTTGTCAATGTCTAAAAATAACTATAAATCCGATTCTTATTTTCTATATATTGTTCCTGTTGCATTATGGAAAAATGCTGCTAGGACTAAATTCAACCTTTTGTTACAAATTCCACTGGAATTATATCAAAAGTTACAACTGAGCTTTACAGACGATGGGGTTGGTGTGATTGCTTGAACTTAACATTTCCATTGTGGACTAAATTTATACAATGTATTTGGTCTCCAGACCACATTCCTTTTTCTGCATTTTTTCCCCTCTGTCGTATCATCTCTGTACTTGACCTTGAATATTGTTGTAGCTTTGGAATATGTTTCCGTGGCTTTTTCTCAGGGCCACTACTTGAAAATGTATTTTTTGTGGTCTCCAGACCAATATGAGGCAGAACAGGCAAGACTCCACACTCCCATGAGCAAGACAAACCAAATACTGAACCCAGAAGCTTATGCAGTGGTTCCACTGAAGTCAACAGAAGCCACATGTGGCCATTCACCTGTGACTCTGAAAGTGTTTATCTTAGTCATTATTGGGTCCAAAAGGACATAACTGCCTTGCATTTGTCATAGATCAGCTTCTAGCAACAAAAAGTGTAAAGCAAGCATATGACAACAAACAACATCTACTTGAACAGTGTCTGTTCAGACATCACTAACCAATCCCTGCACTGTCACTGCACTCAATCATTGCTCTTCCATTCTTAATATAGCCTCTTACGATTCAGGTTTCCTTTCGCAGTGTCTTATATTTTCCACTAACTTAGGACATTTAAACAAAGAAGTTTGCTTGACTTTTGTCCTGAATACTACTTTTGTTTCATTTAAGTTTTTGAAGAGAGTACATTAGAATTTATTTTTTTTTAAGGAAAAGAACAAAGGAAACAAAAAATCTTTGACATCTGTTCTTTTGACTTCCAGCTAATTAGAAAAGCTGTATTACTGCATGTTATTTGTTTTCTGTTGTTTTTCTTAAATATTTTCCACCATTTCCCATAAAATCCTAGGCTAAAATATCACAAAGCATCACAGAATCTGCCTGTTGCTAAGAAAATGGCATTCACTCCTTGCAGGAAAAAAAGATTGCTCTGCTTTTAATATGTGTGTATAGGCATGATAATTAAAAGTGACAAAAATTAATGAGATAATATTTTAAAGGAATTACCATATTTATAGTAGAAAAATATGTTTTATTGCCTTGACTCTCTTGATCAGGGCCTGTTTTCTGAAACCAGCAAGAGGATAAGTCCATGTTTCCAATAGTAGAGCTGATCTTGCATAACTAAATGGTTCAATAGTCAGCAATACCTTCTTGCTATCTTAGGACAGACCCTTACTGATATTAAGAGCATTATGTTATGGCATGCCAACAGTGGAAGGGAATTGAAAATAAGTGAAAATGAGCTTCCTAAATAGATTTATCCAAAATAGGCAATTTAACAACAGGTTTGATTAAAAAAAAAAATCCTGAATTCTCCTTTTGCTCCATCAAAAAAGAAATGTATTATTTTATGGATGCATTGGCACATTTTTTCATCATTGTCAATCTGCAATTTCCTGTAGCTGCTGTGTTTACCACAAAGAGGGCTGGTCATTCCAAATTTGCCAACATCTTGCTTTTGTGCTTAAAGAGGTGAGTTGAAAACTCAGGAGACCAAACACCTTGTTTAAATGGATATAAATTAGCACCACCAACAACAGTACAGGCTTCGAGTTTCTTGAAGGTATTGCTTTGGACAGGACTTTCTGTACTCCCTTAGCTTTTCTGCCAGGGCTTGCCAAAACGTTTGCAAGTATCAGCTGTAAAGTCAATGGCAATGATACAGAATAACCATCCACAGGACTTGACCTGCCAGCACCAAAACATAAGTGCCACTGTATGGTAAGGTGTGCATGTGTGACATATCAAATTCAAAAAAGTCATTCAATAGTGAGAACAGCTTGCTCAACTTACTACGTCCTTGTTATCAGGTAATTTTTTCAGCACCTGGAGCACCGTTATGGCAGGATAAGTGATATTCCTACTAATGGTGCATGGCTAATATTTGCAATGAATTTAAAATAGTATGTTCTCAAAATAGATCTTTACAGTAACAATTCCTTTCCACATTAAAGATACGTATGCCTCTGCTGACTGACAGACAGACATTGAGTCTAGTGGTTGTTCCTCTTATCTCTGTTTCTTACTGACTTATATCCTAGCTAAGTCACTTATATGATTTTCTTACAAATATAAAACACAGTGAGGGCCTAAAATCCAAAACTTACTTTTAGTGTCTGTCCTTTATTGTTGAGTTTATGAGGGATAAAATAAAAGGCAGCAAATTCAGTGGAGCCATGAAGGAAAGAGAGACATCAGTTACATAGATTACATCACTGGCTGATTTCATCTTCCCAAAACCAGAATATGTTCTATCAAGTTTGATGTGCCAGGACCAGAAATTGGGAAACATATCAAGACAAATATTTTAAAAAGCAAGTACACATTGTTGCTCTGAGATAGGATTGTTTAAAATATAAACAGTTATGCAAATAGGAAACATATTGCCTGAAATACATGAAATGCAATGCACAATAACCAGCAAAAGTAAAATCGGGCAGTCAGATCCTTATTTGGATCTTCTTAGCCTAGCTACTTTGGCATCATGCAGCTATGCCCTTCTTACATGAACTAAAGGTTTGGCCCAGATGAGAATACAAATAAGGTGTCAGTATTCTTAGGCAGTACTGGAAACCTATGATGCCCAGTAAAACTGCTGGTCTACATTTGCAGTTTCTTTCTTGCCCCTTTTTTTTTTCCTTCTTTAATTATGCTTTCTTCTCTCTCTTCCCAACAAAATTCCCTCAACTCCAACTGAAATACAGACTCTGATCCACAGTGCATCCATACAGCCAGTCAGAACAACAGGACTTACTCTATATCAATAAATTACCCCTGATTTAAGGCAAATGACATTCATGAGACAGTTGTTCCAGGACAGCAGTAAAGTTCTGCAGAGCTGCAAGAAAGTTAAAGCTACACAACTTTTCTCTCTAGCTTTCCTTGGGATTTGGTACTCCCTAGTTTATCGTGTCAGTGAAAATCTCCCCCAGTAAACACAGTTCCTTTAGGGTCCGTAAATTAAGGAAGGTGTCAGGCATTGTGGAATGAATGAGAGGAAACCGGGAGAAATTATTGGTCTTTCTTCAACTGCAGTTTCCCCGGAGCTATGGCTGATGGGCTGAGCACAACACAGACGACCGCCTCAAACACAAATGTGAATGTTCAAACCTGATTTGACTGGATCAGCACTGAGAGCCTGAGACAATAGCTGCTAATAAAGTCATTGTGCTCGTCTTGCATGCTGCCCACCACTGTAGCTGCTCTCACTTGCTGGGCTGAAAGGGGATTCACATGAGTGTGGCCAACTCAGGTTAACTCTGCAGCGAAGATTTATATCTACATAATATCAAAACCATCTCAAAAAATGAACACAGCTTCTCTGTGTGAACACCATGGTATACATGCACTAAAGGAAGTTGACAAATTTATGTCACTAAGCTCTTTTAATTAAGCTGGTGCTATAAAGAAGAAGGCACAAAGAAAAGTTAAAGATGAGGCTGTAGCACACACATCAGACAAAATTTATCCACCCATCAGATAGCTGAGATGAGCAACAAGTGAACACAGCCAGCAATGAAAGTAAATAATGATTGTCAGTTCAAAGGACACTCGGATCCATGTTTGTGGAAGAAACCAGAAGCCACAGCCACCAATTGAACTTGTTAGTTCACAGTGGTGATGGATTGGTTGATTAGATTTTTTCAGGGTTAATAAGGGCAGGCCTCGATGGGTCAATAAGCTTCTCTCATCTTGTATACATTCTCCTGGTACGTAAACTAACAACATGAGACAGTTAAAGCAACGAAGAAAAAAGCCTAAAAACCTGTGATGAGGCTCATTGGTTCTTCAATAGCTGCTTTCCCTTGTCATGAGGTTGATATGACAAGCTGTGGATTCCGCAGCAAAGCCTGAATGTAAAACACTGAAGGGCATTTAGTTTTGACCTAAGCACATTTGGGTGGTATAATGATGAAAGACAAGAAGTAAAAGTTAAAATGAAAAGTAAGGAGACAACTGAGAAATATAAAAGCCTAAGGTCTTCACCTTTCTCCCTTCTTTTCTGAGTAATGAAAAAACAAGTTACAAAGAACATGACACCATTCAAAAGAAACATGTCCCACAGTGCGTCAGGGGAATCAATTTATTTTACCGCAGTCCTGCCTGACTGTAAGTGGACAGAGTGTGAAATCAAAGCAGAACTGCAGCTGAAGATTCTCAAGAGAGAGCAAAAAGGCAGAATATGCAGAAATCATTCATCCAAGAGTGATCAAACACCCCAAAATTCAGACCTTGAGAAGGATGTAGATCCTTGCATCCTCCTTGGAAGCAGGTCAACAATAACTGAAAAGGAGGAGACTAAGGCAAGCAGCCTTCAGGTAGGTGAAAACAAGCAGAAGGTGTGCATTCTCTGGCACTGAGAGTGAGAGGAAAACAGGTAGGAAAGGTGAAGGGCTGAAATTCCTCTATTGTACAGAGGGAGTAGCAGGTAGTAGAAACTAGCCAGAAGCTCAGATGATGAAAAACTAGACTCTGGGCTGATTTTCAGGGAGAGGGGCACTGTATATGGGTCTTCAGTGGCAGAATTTGCCCCTAAATTGAAGATCGAAGCCCAGTCAGTGTAAACAAAACTTTTGTAACTGAAACCAACTGCAAGCCTGTGTAACACAAATGGACTAAACAGATTACATGGCTCACAGCAAGTGTGAAACTGGAAGGTTTTTCAGAGGTCCATCCCCAACTCTGGTCTACCCAGAGCCAGCATTTATCTAACATGTTCTTAAAAGACTTCAGATAAGAGGTTTCTTAAATCTTCCTCTGTTAGCTGAACTATCCCTGATATTGGGAAGTTTTTCAGAATATGTAAATCTTTCTATTAAAATCAAAGTGCAATAAAACTTTACATTCAAAGAGGTCTAAAATTTTATTACTATAATCCAGTCACCCAATCAGCTGTATTTAAAACACTTCGCATTGTAACAGGAAGCTCTTTCTTAAGTCTTTAAAAAAAATGCTCTCTTAAAAGTAACTAGATTCAGTAACCACACTTCCACAGTTGATTCCAATTTTCTATAAGAAGGAAAGTGTTCCTGGAAATATGATTCTTATTGTTACTTAATGTTGATGAGTTACTCAACCAAAACTAATTAGTTCTAGAATGGAAAAGTTGTATATGTGAGTTAGGCAGAGTCTCTGGAAAAAGCACTGTTGTAGATCATCCCTCCTTTATGGGATAAATGCAGGAAAGGCAGATAGTCTATTTTTGGAGTCTACAAAATCCATCCGGGTACTACTGTGCCTTTACCTTTGCAATCTCTATTAATACAAGGAGAGCAGTGTAATTGCAATTATTTTTAAAAGGGCAGGCAGCAAGAACAAAATAATTACTTCCCAATTTCAGAACAGCCTTTGAAATGTTTATGAAATGTAGGTCGTTCCAACTTGTCTTTACTTGGCCTAAGCACCACAAGGCTGATCTCACAAGTGATTTATGTCAGCAGGTAACAACAGCCAATTCAGACTGTCTTCTGCTTTGGCCTTGATCACACCATGGACTCAGTCCTGTTTGAACAAAACTAGCAATAAATTCAAGATACTCTGCAGTTTGCCAAATTACGGTGCAATGAAGAGGCATGCAACTAGGCACAGCTACTAGATATTTAGCAAACTATCCTCCTGTGTTAAAGATGTATTGTCAGCGCTCAGGAACTAACCACATGCAAACCAATGTTCCAGATCTCAGGAAAGAAAAACTGACTAATTCCCCAAGTAATTGCTATGTTGATTCAGTTTAGTATATAAAGGAATAGATTATGACTATGAAGCAATCTTAGACAAAAATAATCTGTTCCTCTAAGTGTTACATACTACTGCTTACTTTTTCATATATAGAATTCCTTTTTATCAAGTTGATAAAATGAAGTAAAGAGATGTTAACCTAACTGATTAGTAGACAGAGACCCCAGAAGCTGATACACCAATCTTAAAATAAATGTTTAAATAAGTGAGTTTAAATGCTCTCAGGAACACTCCCATTTCACTTTATTAACCACAGAGGGTGCCTAACCTGAGTAGTTTTGATTAGACTGCTAAGTGCAGAGCAGATGAAGCCCCATCCTAATTGACTGAAGAGGGGGGAAAAACAAACAAAGAGACAAACAAAATAAAACACACCCACACTGACTTAGTGGCAAAATTTCTTGAAAGCCTAGAAGCTGTAGTTCAGTCATCAAAAAGATGATCAGGTTATTGCCTGTGTAGTCCCAGCAATGCAGGGATACTTTAACTCAGAACAGTTTCTGCTAGATTGCATGTAAAAATCATCATGGGAACTGCAAGGAGACATTTTATAAATGGCAAAACTTGCTACAGGCAGTGTCACCAATTTGCAGCCTAACCCCATCCAGGGACATCTAAACCCTAGAGGGAAATGTGATTCAAGAAGTTCTGAGTCACCAAACTATTGTTATAGCTATTCTTTCTGGCCCAAAATTTTCCATTTGTGGGTTTTCCATTTTTCAGCAGGTTTGAAAGGTATTGTTTTCATGGCAACTTTCTGCAGGGCTGGGGGGGGGGGGTGAAACACTCTTTTACCAGCTCTCACTAGAAGGAAGGAAAGAGAAGAAGAAAGAAGAACAAATTCCCAAAAGATCTGGACAAATTTGGCTAAATTTAAACACAGTTGAATTATATTACATCACTGAATCGCTAGAATTTTTAATCGAAGCACAGTTTCCTCAAAACGACCATGAGAGATTCCTGAAGCCACACTTCTGTCTCTTTAAACACCGATTCCAACACGAAGCACCAAAACTATTTGAAGTACAGGTGAACACAAATTTAAAGTCCCCAAGATTACCATTTCATCCAGCAAGAACACATAATGTAGGAACATTAGATCTGAAACATGCAAACAAGGGTAACATCCAAGTGGAGAAAACTGGTGATGAACAGGCATTACAGAAACAAATCCTTTTGCATCAGGGACTAACAGGATACAGGCAGCGAACAAGGTCTGTGTATCTGACTGGCATTAAACTTAGAGGAATTTGGAGATTTTTGGAAAATGCTGAGTGTCCAAACCTGAGCACAAAACTAATTGAAGAAATTTAATTCAAGAAGTTCAAACAAACAAAGCACAGACTCTCATATTTTTAATTTGTGCAAATGCAGAAAAACACCGTGAAATTAATCTGTTCTGCACTGGGTGGTACCCAAGTCCCCAGAGCTTTAAGCACTTTATGACCAGTCTTTCTGTAAATTATAGAAATTCAGCTCACAGTTGGCTGACAGGTGTCCTGTTTGTCCAGGATTTTCAGACATAAGTTAAAAAAAAAAAAAGAAAGGAAGGAAGGGGGAAATAAGGGATGGAGGTTTGTTTGGTTGGGTTTTTTTAAGTAAAAACAGCAACAATTATCTTCTAGCAATGGTGAAAAATTATTCAGATTGAGAATAAAGGATCGTATTTGCTTTTGCAGGAATTTATGGAAAAATAAAAGTAAATCACAAAAACATTATCTGATGTTTTCATTTTCTTTCCTCAAAGGCCACATACAGTTTAGAGTACTCAGCCGCATACAAAATAATTAAATTCAATGGAAGTGAAGGAAATTTCTTACAACTGCATATAAAGAACACTGGACAGATCCTTAGCTGGTATAAATGGATGAAGCAATGTTGGCTTCAGGAAAAGCAGACTGATTTGCAGTAGATGTGGGTCTGAATAAGAGAGAGACCCCAACTAAAAGAATAATGACATATACCTCTAAGAAATTTATTTTAGACTAATTCCTATACTAAGTATTTATAAAGGATGGCATTTTTGGTCTATGCTGATGCAAATCTAATGGTCAGCAACAGATCTGGTAGCCACAAAACTCATGGATCAAATTCCTCCCTCAGTCACACTCCATTAGCTGAAATGACGAATGTTCTGGATTTGAAACCCTCATGCTGTCTGGCACATATAATCCTACCTCTCGTCCCTCAGAAAAGTACCAAATATTTCAGAAAAAAAAAAAGTATAAAAAATGCAAAATTTCTATTAATTGCAACATAAGAGAATCAGACAGAGATGCTATCTCCTGAAGTCACACTGTCCATTCTAATAGAAATTTTGAAAGTTTAAATAAAAAGTGGAAAAAAAATAAAAAATCTGAAAGCACTTTATCAGACAAAACAAACAAAGCAAATGAAACAGTCACAGCCACCTCTCAATTCTCACATGGCTCCACTGGCTGCAGCAAAGTTTGGAAAGTAATCAGGTGATAATAAGAAATCAGAATAACCAAGTCCAGTTGGTTAACTGGTTAATCAGGATAACCAGTCCAAGTTTCAAACTTGAAATGGTGAAGAGGTGGCAATGACAGTAAAGATTGCTGAAGTACAGCTATAATAGTGCTCCCCTGCCTGTGAGCTGCTCAATGCAAAAGTAGTATGTAGAACAGATATTTAAATCCATACTTGGTGTTCATGTTTACTGTATGCTGTACAACTTAAATAAATACTGCCATTGTATGCAAAGGACATTTACATACATGACAGTGAAATATTCACAAAGCACTAGGTTCCCAAGCAAGTCACACAGTAAGAGCAGTCTCATGAGCTTCATTTCCTGAGATATGCCATTGCCAACCCAGCTCCAATGGATAAAGATGAAGAAAATAAGAAAAAACCCTTACACCTGTAAAATGTGGGCTGCAATAGCCAGTCTGGAGAGAGGGGGCACAATTGGTGGAATAAGTTTTCATTCCATCTTGTGCATAATTGATGGGGAGAGAAGCAGGTAGAGGAAGCCCAAGTCTGGAAGAGACCTCAACTGTGGGCTCGCACAGAATCCTGACAAATGCAGAGGGAAGCCATAACAGCACTGCAATCAGCTCCGACATAAATAACTGATGTTTTTTAAAGTCTCTGTATGCCAAACACAGGAGAGAACATGAAGCAACTCAAATCTGACAAAAAGATAACTAACCAGCAGAACTGTAAAAGCACAGAACTGTGAAAGCCCATAGTCTGTCACACACAAAAGAGGCAAAGGTCCCATCCAGTCAAAACATCTCTTCCTTATTGTGTGTATATTTACACTATTTTAATCATGAGTCATGCCAGGACATAAACACACAACGGAAAGAGAAATCCATCATTTAAATGGCATTTAAAAGTGGCTGAGAATATGATTAGAAGTGTTGGGATTTTTATGCTTTCTCCCAGTGTGATTGTGCCATCAGACACAACTCATGAGTAACACCGGTGCAATGCCTCCCATTCGCCCTATCCAGCTAATTCAATTGAGCAAAAGGAAATTTGTTTTCTGCATGACACAATGGTGTAATTCAGAGCTGGCACAACATTCTCACAATAATTTTCACTCACAGGCTTAAAACACTGAACACACTCCAAATAACACAACAGTGCTTCAGATGGTATGGCATTCTGAAATGAGGAACATTTCATTTTGCCCAGTTGACTGCAGTCAAACAGTTTCAAGAATGAGAGGCTGGAGAAGTTGTATTCCCTGAGATTCTTTTGATGCAGAGTCGCTTGTTTGCCTTTTTTATTAAACCCATTCATTTATACCTCTCTCTATATATAGAATAACTATGTATAACAGAGCAGCTAAAAGCATGTCACATAAGGCAGGATACAGATCATTTTTAAAGCATCATTTTAAATGCCAGTCATGAAAACAATCAAAATGTTGATATAAAGGTTTAATGAAAAAAGCTTTATCTCTATACCAGAAAGGATATATTTAAGTTTAGGCCCCACCTAGAGATGTAAATTAGAAAGTTTTGTGTGCTTATCCTATAGGGCCACTGGGAGAGAAGGGCTTCTCCAGCAGGTGAGAGCTGCAGCATGCCTGGGCCCACAGGAAGCCTTGCCTCTCACCAACCCACTCTGCTTGCTGCCTGAAGCTGGTTGCTATGAGTAGCCTCCCTATGCTAAGTTTAAGTGACTTGAATCCTCCTCAGATGAGCTGTGCATCCAAGCTGATGTCAATATAAGGCTAGAGAAAAAGTTGCTTTATATCCTCCACATCCTGATCTCATAGCAATGAAACCAAAGCTCTGTATACACACAAGGATGCAGGATCAAAGCATACAGATGAAAGTTAGAAAAACACTCTTTTTTATTTTTAAAAAAAAAAACACACTGAAGTGACTTGAGAGGGCAATTAGGGGCAAAACAGATTCCATTTTGCTCACGATCCCGACTCGAGCCGAACTTCACAATTCAGCAGGGCAGTTTTCTTTAAATGACCACAAAATGAGAATTGTTATTTTCTAGAGAGCTCTTATGTAAGCCGGGAACCCTGCCAGGTTAATAGTGCTCACTGCTGAGGGCAGATTACACTCCCTGTCCCCCAAGCCCACCAGGATTAGCACTGATAAGCAAACATGAGAGAACCCAAGAGAGGCTCTGACAGTACCACTCCACAGCAATTAACTCATTCTCTCAAAACATAGCAGTTTAGATGAATCAGCAAATACCAGGGAGATGGAAGAAAGAAGAGACAGAAAATGTTTCACCTAAACTTCTGACTATGTATTTTAAATAAAGCCACGTGACACTGCATGACCAAGTCATTTATGTGATTATCTAACGATTCTGTGCATCAAAAAGTTTCATAGACTTCTTCAATAAAAATGCTCCACTGGAAATAGAACTAATACATCTTTACTTAAAGACAGTTTATTAAGTGGAAAAAAAATCCCTAGTCGCAGCATTATGTCAAACAGATTTTTTTTTTCCCTTCCCCTTCCCTCCCCCTAAAAAATGACAGTGTGGAATTCATTGGTTTGTCAAGGTCACCGTGGACCACAACATTTACAGGTTTTGCTGAAACAGGGACCATGCTCAGCACATTAGGAGACCAGGTTCTGTTTCAGTAGTCATTACCCCTGTCATCATGCCCTTTCCAAATCACAGACATGTATCTGTCTATAAAATCCTCTGTACCTCTGTGCCTGATCCTCTCATAATGACCCTGAGTAGTCACACCATGTATTAAATACAGGTTTAAAAGTGTTACCACATTGAGACACCTCAGTGACTCATGGCAAAGGACAAAGTGATCACTATAAGCTTTTGACAGTTGTGCCAACAAAACTGCAGCCAATATTAGTCCTCTTCAGGACACAGAAGTAGAAATTATGTCATTAGCATGCAACTGTTGCTACTAGCCAAGGAGTGCTTTGCTAGGACAGAAAACAAGCACAGCTACCCCAGCGCAGCATACTGGGCCTGACCACAGACTTCTAAACGAGCCAGAAAAATTACTATTTTCTTTTGGATTACTGAACATACATTGAGTATCTTCTTATACATGCGAGGATACCTAGCTATGTAACCTCAGTTGTCAGAATCTTTTATCTTTGTGTTGATTTTATTACCCCTTCAGTTCTCCTTTTGGTTGCGGGATGAAAGCAAATCTATGGAGGGGAGGGGTCACTGCCAAAGGTCATCTATATTTAATGCAGTTTCATGTGCTGGGTCACATAGCATTCCCAGGCTGAAAAAAAGGCTCTGTTACTGGGACTTTAAAAAACAAATTGAGGGTAGTATACAGTCACACTACGAGCAGTTGTCAATCAGTTCTTACTGTGCCTTCCGATCTTTTTCAGAATAACTAGAAAAGTTGGAAGATTTCCTCAAAGTGTGCTATTCTGTTATGGGGGAAAAAAGTCTTTGGAAGGTTCGCATTCATTTCATTAGAAACAAGCCCACAGGATTCACTTATTGCCACTAGTATGAGCTCTGTTAATTCACTAAGCTTACTTACATGCCAAAGGATTTGCTATTACACATCCCACACCAAAAAGAAAAAAAATCAGCCTATTTCAGCTGCTTAAGTTTGTACTACGTATTGCTGCAGTTACTGAGGTTCCAAGTTAGGGAAGCATACTTGCTCAAGAAAACACGGCAGCATATGTTTAACTTTAAGCATGTGCTTTTCAAGTCCCCCTGCACTCACACACGACTGACAAAAGGCTTCAGGATAAACTGGTGTGCTCCTCTGAATCCAGGCCAGAGGATACTTGAGCAATTCCATAAAGTCATTTTCGATGTTCCTCTGATAAGAAAAAGATTTTCTTTCAAAATATCAGGCTCTCTCTGTCTATGCATGCAAGTATGCCACAGATGAAGTAATAAAAGTTTGCAGCATCTGACCTGCAAATTAGAGAGAAAAGAAGGTAGAGAATGTATAACATCAGGCCTGCTTTAATTCAGGCACACTTAGTTTTTCTGGAATGCAACAGCGGTCATTGCCATGAAGTTTTCCATCCATTAATAACTACAGCAGAGTAATGCTCTTCATGTCTACAGCTGCCTACAGGCTCCAGGTAAACTTGGTCATATACAATAAGTATTTTAGACACCCCATGGAAGCAGAAAGTTTAATTTGTAGAGATCAGAGCTGTAAGTAATCAAAATGGACCTATAATGTAAGATCCAGTTCTAGACATAACTCATGTACCAGGAAACACCAGAACTTAAACAGCCAAATCAGGTTACTCCAGATTTACAGTAGTCTGAGGGCAGTCCAAAATATCTACCATTTTAAATGGTCCTGCTTATCTCTCATACTTTTGCTGTTCAGGGAATGAGAGACCCTAATACACTAAAACGCATATGCATACATGTGTATACACGTATGCATATAGAATTAGAGAACAACCTAATATTTATCAGCATGGGTTTAATCAGAAGTAGACCTTCTCACAGACCAGTTTGAGAAGACCGGTTTGAGAAAGCTACAGTATTAATTCACAAAGGCTAAGTGGAAACTGCAACATGCCTGTATTTCAGTAAAGCCTTTAATAAAGTATCTCAAAATGCTAAAACTAAATTCAAAGTGGATGCCCCTCCCAAAACAAAACAAAAACAACCCCCACACATCAGCTGCAGTGCATTACAGAGGGCCACAATAAATAGAAAAAGTTAGGGGAACTAAAGCAGGATCCATGACCTACTTTGTCTTAGCGTGCTTCTTACTAGGAAGGAAGAAGGAACAAGAAGCTTCTTAGTAAGATCAACAGATGAATAATATTAATTCAGAACACCAGTAAGTAGAGAGAGGAAAAGAAAAATACAAAACAAAGACAATTAATTAATCCCTTGCATATTGTGATGCTAAATCTTTTAAAATTAAAGGCACTTAGTACCATGTAGAACCGAGTCTTGCAGATGCAAACACCCTCTCCCTCTCTAGTTCCTACCGCGTCACAGCCCCTTGCCTGGGCTAAGTCCATGTTACGGTGCTTTTTACTGCCCTCCCATTTTCCTCAGTGCTTAATCTGGAACAGACTGGGCATCTCAGAGGTGTAAATCATACTTCACAGCCCATGGCTTACCATGAATGGGGTTATTTTGGCTCTCCTATTCCCGTTTCACACCCCACATGCAGAAAGCCAGAAGCAGCTATAAAGGAGACTGACAAGGTTACAGATCACAGGCTTCTGTGAGCTCTGGAAGCACCATACAAATACTAGTTTCACACATAGAAGAAACAAAATGAGGTGGACAATTCTCATATTATAAGCAACATGTCAACTGCCTCAGCAGCTTCACATCATAGTACGTATGCCGTTCAGCCCTATCCTCTCTGCCCTCACCCTCTTCTGTTTCCAGTGCAGGCACCCAATGCATCATGCTATGGAGAGACCAAAAATTACAGTGCCTTGTCATGTTTCCTTTTGCCGAGAGAAAAAGATGTATCTTTTGCCCCTCATTCTCTCTACACATCGATGTGTCAGATGGAGGTCTTGCTTGTCCTCCAGAGCAGGCATTCAGCTCCCAAGGCTGCACATAGGGCTTGTGCCACACCTCCAAACCTAAAACTTTTCTAACGCTAGCTAGTTCACCATTTTAGATGTCAGGAGGTGCAGATCGACCTAGTTGCACTGAAGTTACAGAAACACTGTCATGGCTGAGGATACGCCTGTGGTGCTGTAGTATCCAAGCGTCCCCTCTCATTTGTTACTAATAAGTAAGATCTCCTGGGCAGGGACAAACGGGCTTTGACACACAGAAGAAGAAAGGCTAATAATGTCACCAACATGCCCTGGGGCTAACATTTACAAAGAGACATTTTTACTGCTGCATGGAGATAGGATAGGAAAAAGCCTTGTCTTGTTGGCATACACATGCATGCACGCACACACAGGCGCACACTATGCAAAACTGTTTGAAGAGCTTGCGGTCTTGTTGTTAAATGACTTGTGAATGTTTCCAAAAAGCCTAAACACTAGACAATGGCAGCACATTGCTGAAGAATGTTTAAGGGAGTTAGGCTGATCTGATAATTGCCTGGTAAGACAAAAGCAGAAACAGCTTATAGAAATAAAGGACGGGGGTTTGAATGAAGTTTCAAAAAAACTGATCTTTAATTTTTAAGATGACATAGCATACACTGGCAAAGAATCAAAACACACCGACTACAAGATAAAAATAGAACAGATCTTGTGTCAGGAGAGCAAATCCACATTTACACACACTTTCAGAGGACAGACATCCAGAACTCCGTGTTTGGAAGAGTAAGTCTCCCCACTTGCTCAGAGCCGTTACAAGACACCCAACCAAGAGTGATTTTCATTTCATACAGTCCAAAGTCAGGAGCATGATGTGAACACAGATGACTTGAACTTTCATTTTTTCACCCCAAGTTTTCTAGATGAAGCAGCCAGGACACGTATAACATAGACGAAACACTGATTTGTGCAAGAACTGCAACTCTGGTCTTGTTTCCATAGTCAAAACCATTTAAATTGGACTTGGACGAATGCAGCAAAAATACATCTGTGAACATTTTCTGGCCTGTTAAAATGCTTATGTTCATACACTTCCACATCAGTATTCTGCACATATCCCACCCCCACAGTTAGGCAAAAGGAGTGGCCTCTGGCTCAGATGGCCCCTGAGCAACAAATCCTTGGAGGGCTGGGCAAGTACAACTGAGAAAGTATCACCTTATTCTTATTATTTTCCTTTGGCACAGCTGTCAGAGACAGAGCACTATGATCTGAGCCAACACGGCTATTTCTACAAACATCCATGCTGGTAAGTGGGAAGCAAATTTTAGTTTTATGAGAAGAGGGTTATGCATAGCATCAACCTCCCTGATTGCACACACACCAGAAACACTTAACACATCCCATCAGGAAACAGGAACAACAACATCTGATTGCTCAGCCTAGACTGAATACATATAAAAACTTTTTCTAAATATTGAAAGAATTAAAAGTCTACACATCCTTAAAATAGTCAACACATAACCATGAACACTACACGCTTAAGAAAAATAAAATTCTTTACATTATAATTCCACTAGCAGAAAAAGAAAAGTTTATTTGCTCTACTTTGTTTTTATATGCATATTAAGGAAAAATCAGAGCCTACTTACCACCTGAAAACAATTACTGTGCTCAGATAGCCTTCTGAGCAGCAACTGGATCTGTAATGCAGATACATGAAACATATCTAAGCAGTTCTGTAACAAGTAAAGACCATAAATTAAGAGACTCTAGATAAGAAGGCAAACAAATGAAAGTCTCGGAAGACAATACACACATGCTATCACAAAGCAGTGTCTGTTGTATCACATGCACGATATCACAAAGCAATAAGCACTGTTCTTTTATATTAAGCACAGCAATATGTTCTAAGTCAGGATTCTATTCTTTTTTTTAATACTTATTAAGCAGGAGAAAAAACGAATAAATCAGATGGCAATCTCATGTATTCAGTACAACTCTGAATGAAGCTTGTGCAACATTTTAGCAAGTATTTATTGCAGATACAGAGAAGCCGTTCCTCTGTTCAGTTTGTGATCAGCTGTAGTTACCATTCACTAGGACTGAAACATAAATTTCAATGAGAAACTGGCAAAGAATAAATACATATAAGAGATGGAAAAGGCAAGGACTCCAAATTCACTGAATACACAACCTGTTTTTCCACTAGATGCATTTTAATTACATTTTGCAGATGTTTTTTTGAATCTTTTGCCATAGCATGTGAAATTAATTTTTGAGGGGAGGGAATGCAAGAGGAGCTTTTCTATATTTACATGTTAAAGAGTATTTGCTGGTCTAGGCATGGTAAAATGTGTTCTGCTATTCAAGGGAGGCACTTTCCAGGGACATTACACACCAGTTTCCAGGTCTGAAAAACTCAGAAGCGACAGCATTCCCCTGGAGTGGGTATGTGCATACACAAATTAGTCCTCTTTCTTAAATAAATTCAGAGCCTTGACGTAGGATGGATTCCAATTCTTGTTCCACCAAACTGGAAGCGAAAGCTAAAAATGGCCACTTTTCACTGCCATTTTAAAGTTTACAATATTTCTCCAATATTTAGAAAAGCCACATTCCAGCAACAAATGGATTACAAGAAAAAGAAAGAAAGAAACTTCTTTTTCCATTACCTATTTTAAGCAATGCTTTGATTTATTGTGAGGGGGACAGCCGAACAAGATAAATGTGTAGATCTTCACTTGAGATGTAGGCAGCAGAGACAGTCCGGTGCATTTTGCAGAGTATTTTGGTTTAAGGAGTTCAAAGAATACTTTCTTCTTCAAAGTCAAATTTCACCACCACCGGCCGGGTCATGTTCCACTTCTTATTTCGATTTCTATCCTCGATGAACTCCTGGTAAGGATCTTTCTTTGAAATAGCTTTCTTCGAGCGTACATAACCAAAAAAGACAGTTAATGCCAGGAAAGAGTAAAACAACATGACAAAGAGGATGAAGAAATAGGCGTTGTCATATGGTTTGTATTGTGGCTCTTTTTGTTCTGTAGCATTTTTCCTTGTGTCCAGGTTCCTTTCCAGAAGTTGCAGAACACATTGCGAGATGAGAGAAGCTAAAGCTGTTTGGTTCATGTTGGGGAATTAAAAAGCATGTCAGAAAACACAGAGGGGAGTGAGCATCTAGGGGCCCCAAGCGATGCTTCATTGAAGTGGGAATCTATCCGCTAGCTTTAACAGGAGTTGGATCTGGCCTGTAATAATTTCCTCTTTTGGTAAGGAATGCTGTTAGGCACTTATTGGGTCTCAGTCATTTGATAATGAGGCATTTGGCTGATAAGCCTGCCTTGCCTGTGAATTGAAGTCTATTAATAATAACAATAATGGAACAATAACAAATCCCTGAGACATACCTCTGCCAGGCAGTTTTAAATGTGTGGTTCTCCCCCCCCCCGCCCCTATATTTGGGGAACAAATCTGCTCAAGTCACTAAGTGAAAGGATTTTAAAAGTACTAGCGGGATGCGATGGGGGGGAGGGGATAGGAGAAGGCGGGGGGGGGGGGGGAATGAACAACAAAAACCACACCCTCAGTGGAGGAAGGTGCTTAAGTCCATCTCCAAGTTGAAGAGTGTAAACAATCTTACACATTTTCTTACAAGCATCTCTGAATGCCATTCTCAGGTGCTTTCTCTCAGCATCAAAGCTGCCAGGCTGTGCAACAGGATGATGGCCTAGAGTCTGACGCCTTTCCACACAGTCCCTAGAGAAAGGCCATCAAAATCCACTGCCTGTGGAGCGAACCAGCGTTCAGGATAAGAAAGGGTTGTTGGATACTGATATGACATTTCAACGGGTTGCTATCTACAAGTTAAACATGAAAACTTAAATTTCAACTCAAATATGACAGCCTCAGAGATTAAATGGGAAGTTGAATGTTTTAACGTGTCTGTGTAAGTATTAGGACGGGTAGTCTGTGGCTATGTGCTGCTGCAAATATGTACCACACTGGAAATATGCAAGAGAGTAATATCCAAACTGAAAATAACTGCCTATAAAGTCGTTCTGGAAAATGAAACCCTTGACTGCCACTGACAAGTGGACTAAACTGAATATTTTCAGACAAGGAGCAAGGGGGTGAAGTCTTCTCCAGTGTGGTTTGTCACAGGTCATGTCTACTTGCATGATAATAGCAAAGCAGTGCTCTGTGGATTCCTGCTTCCCATTGTGTTTTACAGGCTAGGTCACTCTAAAGTAAATTGTTGTTTTACAAAGTAGTGAAACCTTATCTCGCTACAAAAAAAAAAAAAAAAGTCCTTACTGCCACAAACGACAATGCCAGCTGTTTCTTTCTGTGATCTGAATTCTGGGGAGTAAGCACCATGACTTTGAAGTGGAGAGCACATCACCCGACTAGCAGTTTGCCAACTCTGCACTGTTTCTTTAGGCCTGACCCCCTGAACTGATTGTATGATGACTAATTCACATGCTAAGATTGCAGTATATCGGTATCACTAAACAGCCTGCATTTGTCATTAAGGGTTTCTTGTAAAAAGAAAGATGAAAGTGAAGTCTGTAATTTTATATGAGCAGCAGACTATAGTATAAGTACATTTAGAATATGCAACTTCTAGAAGAAATGTTCAGCTCCACATTTTAACTATTTGTTTTAAAATCAGCCTTTAAAAAAAAAAAAAAGAAAAAAGATGAAAAATCCCCATAAAGAGCAATGCCAAATCCTGTTCTCGGTTAGGGCCAAGTTATGGGAGAGATCTTATTCACCTATTCTTGTGGGTAAAGGAGAACAGATTTAGGGGACCTAATCTTGTTTCGAGGAGAGAGAGAAAAAGCTTTATCATCAGTTTAACTACAAATAAAATACATTCATTAAACTAGTACAAAATCTTCAGGGGAACTATGCCCAATTTATATTCGTGTAACTGGAAAAGGATTTTAATTTAGGTTTTGCAACTTTTCCAGAACTCTGTAAACTCTTACTGTTTGTTTTTTAAAGAATTTGCTTCAGTAAAAGGAGCATGCGATTCTACATAAATTAAATTGGACACATGCTAATCCCTGTAAATTTCTTGCCTGCTTGAGAAGAACATGACCTCTGCTGGCCAAGTTTCTGGGGCTTTTTGGTATTGGCAAAATAAATTTAAAAAAGAGGCAGGGGGTAGGACACCACAACTGAATAGAGAAACAAGTGACAAAAAAATCACACCAGTGAATTCACAGTGACAGTTTTGGGTGTGCCATGAATGAGTAGTGCTGTACCTACACTTCACCATGCCTCTTAACACAGAGCTGCAGCATCCTGCTTCTTGAGATGCACCGTCATTATTTCTTGAAGTGTTTTAACTCACATTATGCTATGCAGTGAACTGACAGCCTCACATGTCTAAGCAGTTTTTTAATGCTTCTTAATGAAAGGCACACAAAGACTTGTATTTTCTTTCCCCACCTTTCAGAGAGTCAGAGCCACATCAGCCTAAGCCTGGAAGCTAAATTACTGTGTTAACACTGGGCCACGCTTGTCAATACATGGGCTTCATCCCACAGGTAGCTCACAAACTCAGAATCCAGGCACAATGAACTCAGCTCTACACCTTCCTTTCCAGACATGCCATACAGTATCTAGGTCTCTCCACAGTAGGAGCTACTCTAGGCCAGAGTAAACCACCCTTAACATAATTGATACTACATTTGACCAGTTTCCACGTGACTACTCATGGCATAATCTCCACACCACCTAAGAAAGAATGATGCACAAAGGAAGACTTGTAGCCTTAACGCTGCCCACTGTAGGAAAGATTTAAAGGCTTTGCATACACATGTACAAGAAAACTACAAACCAAGGAACACACACACCATAGCAGACAAACTCTTCTGCCTCCAAACTCAAATAGTTAGACTAGGCCTCCGGGCATGCTTTTGAGTAAGCAGTGGGGCCTCAACTGCACTCTGATCAGCCTCAGGAAGCATTATGCCTTCCAGCCACAGCATAGCTTATTCCCTCCTGCTTCGGAAGAGCTGGGAGAGGAGAGCTGCTCACTAACAGCACATAGAACTCACCTGTGCTGCCCTGCTTTGCCCTTCCTGAAATGCTCTTGCCCAAACACACCTGCATCAACAGCCAGATGATATGACCCAACCCCAGTTAAAGGGAGATGTTCATTCACCTTTCTGCTCCTCTAATGTAATCTGGTTTTATTGTAATTTAGGGTGTTTCTGTGGACTGTTTCTGCATCTAGTTGAACAGATGAATGTTCTGTTAGGCTACACAAGCAAACACTGCTTTAAAGCTGCTTTTTCTCTCCTTTTTTTCACCCTCCCCCAAACAGCTAAAAGTACATAATGGTGCTTTGAACAAGATCCTAAAGAGCTATTTCCATAAAGTGGTCCAATTCTTTTTTAGAGATGTAAGTACATGAAATTCTTCAAATGCAGGGGGACAATGAGTGAAGATTAAAAAGAAAGTAAAAGATTAAAAGGAAAAGACCATAAGAAAAACTCAAAGGGGGGGAAAAAAGATCAAAAAGAGGATTAACCATGTTACTTGTTGTTTTTCAGAAATTAAAGAAGTATGGAGGATAAGGAATTTGTTTCCTTTTGGCCCTAGAAAAATGCCAATTATGGTAGCTAAATTGCCAGGATCACATATCAGTATGCTTTGGAAATGTGAGAAATGGATGGGAAATATAAACACAGGGCAATAGCTTACAGTTATGTTATGAATTAAGCCACAAAAATATCAAGATTTAGTCACTGAATAAGCTGCCGAAGTTAATCTTTCCTGATGAACTTGAGCAGAATCAGAATAGAAGCAACAGAACTGTAGTTTCACAGATCAAAATTGCATTGTTCACTCATCTTTGCTATCTCTGGGTCCTCACGCACCTAAAATTTCCACTAAAAATTGAAGGAAAATACCTGGGTGCACATGGACATAAGATGGAGCTTCTTATCCACTGTGTTTTCATTTTAAGAGTTTTTTTAAAGCTTTAGGGATAAAAAAATTAACTACTCCAAGTGAGTTCCTTTTTGGCAAGCAAGCTTGTGATACTATCCACACTAGCACAGCTTTTGTTTTCCTCTAGATTTTTAGTACACAATAGCAGAATAACCTTTTGGGGGGTGGAGAAACAGCTTCCTTCCAGGTCTTTTAAATATATGGCACGTATATAGCCCTTTACGGATATGGATGACAAAAGGAGACAGGCAGGGATTTCTGCCACAAGCTTGATGAGCGCCTAAACCCCAGATACAATTTACCAAGATCTACAGGGTAATTTTGACCAAACCAACTATTTTTACTGAGGCTCACCAGATGGTTTTGCCGTGCTCAGATCTCACCAAGGCGAGGCAGGCCAGCCCTGTACCCTGCCGCCGCAGCTGGGGACAGCTGCCTGGCCTGGGAGGACACCTGGGAGAGCCCAGCCACCTGTGGGACTCACATCTGAGACCCCATCGTGGTCTCAGCACTGGCACACACAGTCTGAATCAAGACCAGATCCAACAAAATGCTCTGAAACCAAAGCCAGCCTAAAGCGAAGGCTCACAGGAGTGGTCTGGTTTGGATCCCAAGTGCAGCTATCAAGCAAATCCCCAGAAGCCACTCACCAGCAACCCTGATCCCGACCACACCACATTGCTGCTCACACATAGATCACCTGGGACTGCCGCAGCACTGCTGTCCCACAGTAGCACCTGCAAAGGGAGCAGGATTTAATTTTACACAGTGCTCTATGCGCCAGGAGCTGAGTACAGAAATTGCATGCACTGTTCCCACCCATTCCCAAAGGACAGACCAAGCTCTACCCAGAGGCACCCACCTGGGCACACCTCTGCCGCAGGCAGGAACACCTCTGCCCTGGCTGCTCCCCTCAGCTGCCCCTCGCTGACCCCACACGCTGGAGGAAAATGCACTTCTAGTGGTACTGAGGGACCACAGCACCATCTCCCCTCCCCATCCACCGTGTGCCTTCCCTGGGACAGCAGCACCCATGTAACAAACTGTATTTGGGCTTCACCTTCAGGAGAAACCACCCCTCAGTTTCTCAGAGGATTCCCAGCACACTTCCTGCAGCCTCCCCTACTCACCCGCAGGGAAAGCCATGCTGTTACCATCAGGTGTGGCAGCTGGACACCCAGCATCAGAGGGACAAGATGGCTGACCCCTTGGCCCTCACACACCACAGAGCCCAGTCCCACCACCTCTGCCCGCCGAGCACTGTCCCGCTCCCAACTCATACCCCTGATCTTTCCCAGCCCCAGCAAGTCAGAAACTGCCCCCAGCAGTGGCTGTTTGCCCTGCTCAGGGCTGCCTGCCTCCACAGCTGGTGGGTGCCATGTCGCTGGTTGCTCCCCACAGGACGGGTGCTCCACAGTGGCCCCCAGTGCCCCCCCGCCATCCCTGCCCCAGGCCCACCACGGCTGCACTACATCGCGCTTAGAAGCCCCTCTGAGCTCTAGAAGAAAAGCTGAACTCCATCTTACTTTTTAACACATATTCATTGTCCCCTTTTCAAATCAGGCAACCCTGACTGTTTAAAAATTTCCCTCAGGTTTCACTGCCAGGTGAAACTGTAAGGCACCATTTTGGAACCGCTGCAGTTTGCGCAGGTGCCCGCCAGCAGTGCTCTGCCCTGAGGCCCGGCAGTGGAAGCCATGGCAGTGCAGCCTACGCTGCTTTCTGCAGGCTCAGGGCCTGCAGCCTGCAGCCCTCGCTGAGGCAGCGGGGCAGTCACAGCGCTTGGAAAGAGCAGGCAAGACATAAACTCTTTAAGTTGACGTTGGCACTGGGAAAAAGGTCTTGCTGGTGGGCACCTGCAGAGCAGAAGGGCTTAAAGTCACTAAGTCACTGGAGAGCCACAGGGGAAAGGGACATGAGGGGGAACAGCAATGACACCAAGGGAAAGGGGGTGTCTTCCACCATGTGGAGACTTCAGATGGAGATGATGGAGAAAGGGTTCGGTCAAACACTGGGTAATGGAATTGACAGAGGGGCAAGACCCCGACGAGGCTCTGCGCCTGGTATTGCGCAGGAACTGGATGATCCCTGCCAGCCCCACCGCCCCCCAGCACCCACGGGCCCCTCACCAGGATAGACACAGCAGGGCTAGAACAGCATTTCAAAAACCTCTGGAGATTTGTACACTTTGTAAATTATTCCAGTACCGACCACAGGGACTCTCACGCAAGGGTGGACTCCAAATAAATTTTGTCCATCTCTGAATTGCTGAATTATAAAGTATTACAGGTTAAGTGTGCAGAGTACCTGTAACAATCACCCTTAAACAGCTAAACTCTTACAGGTATATCCACTTGAGATCATTATGAATAAATGCATATATATGGGGAGAAAAATATTTGTGTAAATGAAACAGAGTCTGTGAGAAAAAAACATGGATAATTGTACAGAGGCATAAGAAAAACTGAGAACATAATTGTGTACAGCACAAGCAAAGATACCTGTGTAAGTGCTGAAAGGGGAAGAGTGCAGGAAAAAACAAGTAGCATAACATTTGGTTATGGCCTGAGGGACAAACTTTGCTGAAGATGAAGATACCGAATAGTTAATAAAGCTTCTGAACTGTTTCCAATTCTCAGACAAGGAAGCAATAGTTCTGCTCTTATCAGCAACTTTTCTTTCATATTTGTGTATTGAGCTAGCTTTATTAAATTATTCAGCAAAGGTCAAATGTGATGTGTCTTCCTAGTTTTATTGTGATTTTTCATGACGTTGCCTGAGTAGTTGAATAATAAACAGTGCATGTCAAAACGCTACAGTGCCCGAGCTGTCCACAGGCACTCTGGATTACGAGCCTACTCAGTCATCAGTTCTGAGGCAATATAAATACATTAAGCGAAGATTTAAACTATGTGTGAGCACTGCAAAGTGTTGCTTGTGGAACCACGACAGCAAAACAGAACTGCACTCCAGCACTACGTGTACATACTGATTTTGAAGCCCGCTTATACAATAAATACTTTGTAAGCCTTTGAACCTGACTAACCATCTAGCTAAAGCACTCGGCTCCCTATGACTGATGACTTCCCAGCCTGTGATAAGCTGCCCAGAAGTGCTGGGATAGAATAGGTAGTGAAAATCTGACGGACGAAAGGGCCTATTACCTACAATGACCGCAGAAGCAGACTGCAATTTTGGTTATTTTAAATAGACAAATATCTTGAACAGATTCAGATCAACTCATGTGATTCTTTAAGATAACCCTATGACTCCATATAAATATATGCACTGATTTATGATAACACTAGCTACAGAATAAACTGAAAGACACACAAGACTTTTTCAGGCAGTGGCGAATGAGCATTGCAATGTCATATATATAATCTAAACAAAATACCTATCTAATATTAATTGAACAGAAATTTAGCAATCTAATTTAGTGTAGTTGTTCATATTGTTCCAGATTATTTTTGTCTGGCTCTAGGCAGTATCTAGGTGTCACCGGAAAAGCCAAAAGAAATTAAAAATGGAATCTTCTAATCAGGATGCAGGTTTTCTTACAATTATTAAGCAAGCAACAGAGCATTGAAGTGAACAATACAAAGAGGTTTATGAATTCAAGCTGTTACAGGTTTCTGATGGTCTCATTGATATTGCCTTCAATGAATTTCTTGTTGTTTTATACAGAGATACCTTTTAGTAATCCACTTTATAGACTTTAAGGTCAGAAGATTTTATGGACAGAAAACATTGAGAATTTTCACGGTTACTAGCATAGCAAAAATGTATGCTTTACACATTAGCAGTAAACAGCACTCTGACAAGAGGGAATACATTTCTTACATGTATGAAAACATGTCACAGAGTTCAGAGATAACAAACAATTTGCATGCTATAGTCTGTCATACTTCTGAGACAATGCAAATACATCCTTGCTACATAAATTATTAGTAGCATTTGATAATTTGGGGTGGGGTTTGGATTTCCAAAACTAAGTAACTGTATTTTTTCATTAAGTTTGGAGACTTACACAGACAGACCTATAGCCAGATTTTTTAAGTTTGAATTTGCACAGACCTTAACCTAGGGATTAAAAATCTAGCTCTAAAATCACATATATGCAGAAACGGATTTCTGAGGACATAGATCCGGCTTAACAATCAGCCATTTTCAGTGAAGATTTGTAGGTTCAGATAGGCATTTTGTGCCTTTCAAACTAGCTCTAGAAAGATACAGTTCAACAGCATTTGTCACATGGACAAATGACAAATGGACAAAGTCTCACGTCTGTGAGACTTTTCAGCAATATGGAGTAGAAAACCCTGTGTGATTACTGGAGAAAAATGTTTATTTATAGGTTTTATTTAAATGGGATACAGAATTATCCAGGGAAAATAGAAGGAAAATAGGTGCCATTAAAAATAATTACTTTTCCTAGCTCATTCACTAAATATTACGCATGCTCAAATAAAGGAATAGTAACATATACCAATGTAAATATATGCCAAAATGCATATATTGGGTATTTCGATGTAATAGAGGTGATTTGTAGATAAAGGAAGATTTAAAATCAAAGAATAAATTAAAAATCATGGTTGTGCCATAAGGAATAAATATTTTTTCATCAAAGCCTGTCTCTCAAGAATTTCCAATTCTTATATCTATGAGATGATAGACAGTTGGTTAAGCAGTTATTGTCACTTATTTCCATCTTGTAAAACATGCACACACACACCCCCCAAAAAAAAAAGGGGAAGGACCCTGAGATCCATTCTTTCTGCACTCATCAGGAAGTAGGTTTTGGACTCCATTGCTACGAGCACGTTCCTCCAAGCTATTCCATAGCATTTCTGTCAAATGCAATATTCATGGCAGGCTCATGCCCCTTGACTTTCTGAGTGTTCAGGATTGGTATTCCAGAAACACATATGGCTCCGAAGAACCTCTTCAGCCTTGACAGTGATAACAAGAAGGGATCAACAGTACCCCAGGTAATCCTTATAGCTCTGTCAAAGATTCCTATGGCGCATCATAAATCAGGAAACTGCTTAGTCCCTCTGCCCCAGGCTCCTCATTTCCTCTGGCAAGAGCTCATCTTGGTTCCCCGCTTGCACAGCTTGCCTACGAGAGGACTGGATGATTTTCTCCTTATCTGTCTTGTTTCCAGGTTCTCCTGCTCTGCATTAGCCTCTCGTGCAAGGAAGTGCTTGGGGGACACTTAGAAAGAGGATGGAGCAGCCAAAATGCCCACTGTCTAACTTCAGGTCAGGAAAGCACCTCGCCAGTAGCCCCGCGGTGATGGAGGGAGAAATCACGGCTCTGTCCCACCCCCCACAGCTGCTGGAACAGAAAAGGACAGATAGTGAAGGTGGCATTTTGCAGTCATCCTGCGACAAAGGTACACCCTTTCTGGGAAGGAGCAATCATACAGACATCACCCACTTCCAAACTGTGCAAGCAAGCAGGCTTTTATCCTGTACTTCACAGCAAAGGGATTTCAAGTGGGGAAAAAGAGGCTTATTTGGCCTTTGCAGCAAGCCTAGGGCACAAGACAAATGCCAAGGGCCAGGTCCTCGGGGAGGGGAAGCAACATTGAAAAAAATTAGCAGTTTAGAGCAGGGTATAGGTATTAATAAGAGACTTTTAAATTTTAATTGTCATAGAAATTAAAAGCATATCAGAGAAACGTAAACTGGAAGGAACAAAATAAATCACCTTTCCCCATTTTTCAGCATTTTTTTTATGTCCTCTTTTCAAAAAGTTTATTCCTTCCTTTTCCAACAGAAGAGGGCTAGAGTTAAAAGAAAATAAAAATAAAACAAAAATTAAATGCACACAGAAATAGAAGCTGAAAGAAATTCAAGGTGGTTACATCCCCCACAAAATGGTGAGGAAATTAAATGTCCACCAAGCCTAGTATGAAGTAAAATTTCCTCACACACTGATGTGCCACTAAAACTACTCCATTCGTTTTGAAGGGTCTTCCCCATGTTTCAATCAGCTTGTGTGTAAGTCTATTAAAAAATTCTTGAGGCTCCTAAGGAAAAAAAAAAAATTCAGGACAGATACCGCCCATAACCAATTACAAAGTTCCTGCATTGTATGAAGCCATCCCAGTTGCCCTCCTTGTGCTGGGTTTAAGCCTATTTTATTTTCTTTCAAATGCACAGCAAAGGCACAACGCTTTTCTCTTGTTGGGAAGATGTACTACTGGTACCAATATCACTTGGAAAATGCATAGTTTATTAACAAACACGGAGCTCCAGGTGGCACATTAGCAGTACCTGGGCACAGAGGCTGCCTGAGGCTCCCACAGCCCTAGGATGTGTGCAGAATACACTTACATAATGAGTACAGTTTGCGTTGAAGGTAACATGGTTTATTTCTTCATGATATTCAGATTAAAATGTATCAATGTATTTAGCACAATACTACATTTTAGGACAAAATCATCAGTGCTTTGCAAGTCTTCATAATGTTTATTCATTATAAATAGTAAATATTTACTGAACTTTTTACATGAAAGACGTTTGTTTTTTGTTTTCTTTTTTTGTTGGGTTTTTTGTCTGTTTTTTTTTGTTTTTTTTTACAACACGTGTTGTTGTAGAGGCTGCAACACAAAGATAATATTTCATTTTTCCACCACCCTTAAGACCAATGTGTGAACTAACCTCTGTACTGAACCTAGTCTAACTCACTACTTCATAGTCCTTAATGCTAAAAGGAATGTATTTGTGTTCTGCCTCCCTCTTTGTTCCAAGAATAGAGAGAAATAAATAACACTGCCTTCCATCTTCCTCTTCCTCTCAACATCACAAAACACAAATTTATTGACATTCTAAAATGTCACAATGCAAACTTCTTGTAAACCTTGATTCCTATAATTATATTTTCTATATTGGATATCGCTGTATAATTTAAACAAATGTGTCAAATACAGGTTCATCTCTGTCCATGTCCTGTACATCACTAAAAAAATGTAAACGTGATCATTTCTTCGTATTGTTTCCTGAAAATGACCTTTAAATCATGATTAGCAAGCTGGATTTTAGTTGTCCAGCAGACTGCAACACTTCTGTATTTTATCATCAGGAATTATGCACTGCAAAAATAAAAGTACCTGCAAAAATATAGTTCTGATTCTATCTATATGACTTTGGATGATCCCAAAGTTTGTGTGAGGTACACAGTATTGCACGTTGCTAGGCAGTCATGAAAAATCAGTCGCGTTATTGTTGACTTTTTTTTTCTCCCATGTTTGTTCTAAAAGGTACAACAGACTAGGAAAACTCCACGTACAAAAAGGTAAAATCTGTTTTTCGTGTTACACAAGATCTCATCTCTTGGTAAAGCAAAACTTATAAGTGACATTTATTGACAACATGATTACAAAAGCATGGTAAGGTAACCAAATAAGTTGCTGAGGAAGTCTTTCGCACTTATCCTAGCTTCCTATGGACTGTGACATTTCCTCTTGATGACAATTTCCAGTGTGTAAAATGAAGGAGGTTCTCCTGCCCTTGCTTCAGAAACTGAGCAGTTTTAAAGTTAGACTAAAGTCAGCACTGGATGTCAGATGAGTCAGAGTACACAGAGCTTAGCTGCTCTAAGTTTCAAAATGTTCCATTTGTCCCAATCAATGCACGTTAATTTCAACAACAAAAAATGGAATGTTTTGCCAGGCAGTGATATTAAATACTGCTCTGTTTTGTATACCCACTCATAATGAACCATGTCGCATTTATTTATTCATTATTGCTTTTGGCCTTTGTCTTCTGTATAGCTTTGTCCAGCCTTCAAAAGTCTACTAAAAGCTATGACTGGAGAGAACATAAACAAGCCTGCTTCTCTCAATGCGACTGCCCCAGTTTAGACTGCAGTGTGTTGAGAAGATCCCTCGTATCCAAGCCTTGGAGTGAGACCGGAAAACAAGACCAGCTTTAACTTGAAGTGGACAGTTCATTTATGCAATATCTGGCTTCAGATAATGAAAGGCACCTGCAAAAAAGCAAAAGAAGCTTTTTAAGTCATGCTGTGACAACCTCACAGCATGGGGCCATGCCAACTACAGGTTGACATTGTCATATTTAATACTGATATATCAAAGGAAAGGGACTAATATTTTTATTCCTAGGACAAGTTTGACAAAACTCTATGTATCTGGGATTATATACTGTAATGATTCTTGAGCTGACCTCATTAAGAACATGTGTTTCTAATAGTGGAATGCCAGTGGTTATTTCATTTTGGACAACCCTTATGTTTTACCTAATGGCAATCAGGTTTCATGTCTCAACAATTAATAACATCAAGATGTTGTTGACATCACTTAAGAAAATAATTATGCAGGAGAAATCTTGCTTGAACAATCAGCTATCTCACCAGTGCACTCCGCTTGGCTGTGGAGAGAAGTAGTATTCAGCCATTACAATCTCTGCTCACAATTTTCTTTGTTACAGACAGAACGTACAGACCGTTGATAAACTGGTACAGTATTGCACTTCACAGTGCCAATGTCCCACTACTCACTTTGTCCGTATTGTCCATACTGGTAGCCTGTGACAGGGTCCATGCTGTAACCCGTGGTGCTGTAGGTCGGTGGACAGTAGGACTGGGATGTAGGCAGGCTGTCTAAACTCTTCATATGATCTAGCCGCTGACTGCAGCTGGCTGAGACAGTGGTGGTGGGCTCCAGGCCCCCAGTTAAAGGGGACAGGGCATAATCAGCTTGGGGCTGGTGAGGCACACCACCATGGTTAGTCAAGAGTCCCATTACCTACAAGGCAGAATAATAGAAAGAGTTAAAATACATGAAGAACTGTATCACTTACAGAGCCACAGGAGTTCTCAAGTCTATCATTTGATTTCCTAAAATAGGTAGACTTGGTATTCAAACTATGCTTTGAGTATCTAATCCAAAGAGGAAGTGGAATTTGGTTGCATCATCCACCAAAATAAAAACTGATGGCTAACAAGCAATAAAAAGTGATACCAAGGAAAAATTGTTTTAAAAACTTCTGTGATTTTAGAGTGCCTGATCCCATGCCCCAGCTGGGATCTCTGCAGATGTTTATTCCTTGAGGACTCAATTATAAGAGAATAAAAAGCAAGCAGCAGCTCTTTACCCATGCTGTCCTGTGTGATCTACAAACACAGAAAAGCTGTGAAAAAGCTCACACAATTTTATTTTTTTCCCCCAAGATCAGCAGTCATTAAAATGAAATTAATTTGGAGCGGATCACAGCAACACTACCATGGGAAGTAACAAAGAATCCCAGCACCCAGAACAACATGAATATGCGGAGAAGGGGCAGAGCAGCCATAACTCCTGCAACTGCATGCCGTGTGTGCCTGTGAAGAAATGAAAGTGAAAGAGTAAAGCGCTGGTCATAACGCCAGTTCTCAACCTCATCCTCTGAGTTAGAGGACACAACAGAAATGGTCTGGCATTCCAGACCAGCTTCAAGTTGACTGTGACTCCTTTAATAAGCTGCTTGTACATGAACAGTTATGAAATCAGCAGTCAAGATTAGTTGAAAAGAGACTACTGGAAAATACATGCTTGTCCCTATAAAAGCCCAGCCCTCTAGGCCATAATTCCCAGTAGAAAAGCAAAAAAAAATAATTCAAAAGCACCTGTGCTTTCAGGCAGGAGTGAGGGAAGATACAGTGATGTTATTGTTGTACAAAAATCACTCACACTATAGGTTGGTGTGCATTTCCTTTCCTGGCACATCTCTATAGCACATTTTGAAAATAAGTACAACTGAGAGAATTGCTTGCTTCTGCTGGAATAAGTTGCACTTCAAAGCCTGAGAAATAGTCTGCAGCTTATAACGGATGGATGGCGTACAGCTTCTGCCAAAACAGCATATTCTGATAATTTGCAGGTTGTTCTTCCTCCAAAAAGGCATTACAAATATCTGACATATGCTATTTGATAATAATTTTGCTTTGCTGCACTTCTTACGATAAACTAAAAATAAATTATTAAAATTGGAGTCGATTTTGTAAAGAATAAATCTACACTCATATGAACATGTCTGGTTCCTGAAGCTCTGATGTTCCTTCTTGAATTGTATTAATTTTCCATCATAAAAGAAAAGGGATTATTATTGGAGGGAGCTTGTGGTCCCAGCTCTGAGTTTTGTTTGTTTTTTAATAAATAAATAAAACAAGCCCCAGGGATCATGACTTAAGTAGGAAGGAAGACCTATCCAGGTTTTACATGTCTGATAAGGAAAAGAGCAAGACGCACAAGCAGAGTACTTCAAAAAGAGACACCCCGATACCTGCGTCAAGAACTCAAAACATCTCTGCATCACATGCACCCAAGACATCTCACTGAAAAAAAAAAAAATGCTGAGAAAGAAGTTTAATTACTACTTACAGCACTAGAATGTTCACTTGTTTCACTAAACAGAAAAACGTTAGTTTAATTGATGATATTTTCTGAATGTTTCACAAACTGAAGTATTCATGCAAAAAGAAGTTTCAAAATATATAAAAAGACTTCATTTAGATACTGAAATCTTACAACTTTTAAGTTAAAAACACAAAAGAATAATTTTGATTCAGGCTATAAGATATTTTCTATTTAATTCAAATAATCTTTTCAATAATCTGTTAAAAGAATTTGAGGTTAATAAAAAACAATTTAAAAAATCTCTTGAATCACCACAGATCGAAAAAATCATGTTATTTGCACAGCAACCTGCACAGCATTTGTCCCAAAACTCCCTTAAAACTGAAATAACTAGGCTCTCAACTTTTTCTTCTAAAAATTGGTTCCTGAAAAGTATTAAAATTTCCAAAGATTATTGTAGTAAGTTTTCCCATTTTAGGAATCACAAATATTTTTCTTGTACCCTTGGAGAATGATATGGTCCTGAAAATCTAGCATGCTTAATGATCTGACATTGCATCAGCAGGATACAATATTAGAACCTATATTCATTTAGGTTATATTAATCCTTGTCCTTTAAAATTAACACTAATAGAGTTGAAAGAAGAGAAAGATCCACAAAAAACATAGCTTAACTTAAACATTTACATTGAAAATTACTACTTTGGAAAATATTTATGTTGGCACAAGTATCATGGTTTTGACTACAGTTTAAAACACATATGGTTTATCAGAAATCTGAAATAAGTGCACAGCCCTTTCCATTCCTGCATAGCACCTATGCAATACTGATATTTATGGGGCTTTACCACATTCTGTTCCAAGTTCAAGAGCAGGGAGAATGGGCTGGGCTCGCATTGCCCTCGGGGCCCCGCTGGAGTCCAGATGGCAATCTTCTCTGCCTGAACACTCTCACATCACACGCTGTCTCTACCTGGACTTTTAGGACCAATTGCTGAGTTGGGCAAATAGCTATTTTACCATCTTTGTACTTTAACTAAGCTTTTTTCTGTTTAATATTTTCAACAGAATAGAGCCCAAGACAACATTATTTGGACTTTGCCAGCAAAAACAGTGAGCTCAAAAACTTTGGGATTGGAAGTTATTTTAGAGTTAGAGATTAGCCTTGAAATTTAAAGCTGGATCCAGACACGATCTCAAAAGCCACTCAAATTTTGGTAGCATCTATATTTGGATAGAAATTTATCTTCTCTGACAAACTAAAATTAGCGTTTGATGAGATTTACTTTAAAAATTTTAAATTAATCAGATAATACCAGTCTTTAGGCATCTTTCTATTAAGTGCATATGCACCTAATAGACACTTTGGAGCAGAACTGACACAGCTCTCTGTCTTGGAGGTGGAGAAAACTGAAGTCTGAACAGTAACCATCTTCTCAGAAAGATCTTCTTCGGAGGCCTTCAGAATCATCCTGCAGTTGATTAGTATCTAAATAATTAGATTTTTGGTCATGTCTGTTTTGAAAGCTATAAGGGAAGTAGCCTTAGGGCAGAAGTCTTTCATACGGTATGTGCAATGACCTTATCACCCATACAAGGAGTTACAGGAAGGGCATGGCTGACTTTTACCTAATCAATTAGAAAGCCATTAATGGGCCATGTCTGCAAGATGCTCAGCACCCTCAGCTTAGTGGTGTACAAGAGACACACAAAGATCTGGATTTTGCAACTCAGATCTTCTGCTGGTATGAAACAGCGTAGTTCTAAATAGGTAAACAGATCTGATTGTTTTACAATAATTAAGGAAGAAAATAAATTCATTCAATCGATACATCATCCAAATTACTAGAAAATAGGTACTTCCCTCTGAATTACTTTGGGAAAGCCAAAGTAGTAATTGTCAGCCTCACTGATCTGGATCCCAAAGAAGTTGAAAGAAAAATCAAGGGCTGATTTAACACCTAGAACCAAATGCTGCTGTAACTATTCAATTTATTTTAGAAAAGAACTCCTATAAATGCAAAAAAATCAGGCTGTAAGTTTTTTGGCTACATATATTTTGCCCTTGTTTTTTAAAAAACACACAGAGAAATGTTGACGCATAGCCTTTGAGCTTATGCAATAAAAGACAGTATATATCATTGAAAAAATAGTTCCATTCTGTTAGAAAACAAAGGTGCAATTAGGAATAAGCAAAGAGAACACAGTGAACTGCAACAACCAAACTCTACAGAAAAGTTTTCAGAGAGCACACCCCAAGCAATCCAAAACATTCATTAGGACAAATCCCTTGCTGGTGGGGTCAGTGCAGCATCACTGGCTGAGGATAGGATCCAAAAAGACGACGAGAAATTGAATGATGAAAGCCTTGAAGACGATGTACCTAACATCTGGTCCATTATAAGCTATTAGAAAATACTTCTATTATCAACAAAATTAAACTGAGAAAAAGCTTATTCTATTTAAATGAAACATTATGCCTGTTAATGTGGTTGGTATTTTAGGATGTAGGACCTACTATAAGCACAATAAAATTCTCATATGTTTTAATTCATTTACGCATGCCTGCATTTAATATGCTTTGTGACCATGTCTGCAATTAATATGATTTATGAGAAAAGAACATGTGCAATATTTTTGTGTACAGTGATACATTTTTTTCTCCTCCTGTGAATGAAAGATTTAATGAAACAGCTCAAGGAAAATTGTTGGCAGTTAACGTATTAAGTTGAACTGACAGAATCATGAGTAAACTCCAGTGGAGTTAATGATATCCTCTTATCTGACCCTGACACATTTGCAGCATGTAATTTACAGAAGCTCTGTCCAGGGAATCTTGACAAATGCTCCTAACGATGTCAGGGCAATGTTCCATTCTAATGTAAAACAGATGTGGGTCAGATACCCTCATTCATCACTAACACTGAAAATTTCAAACTCCTTCCGAGATGAATGGCATTACCTGCTGTTAACTCTTTTCACTGTAGAAAAATCTCTCAAAAACAAAATATTGCACAAGAAAGAACACAAAAAGGATGGTTCTAATGCATGAGAATGAGAGATTTTAGAAGATTAATTAAAATCAAGTAGCTACACAGATCTATACCTATAGGATCTTAGAACCGTGTTGCCGATTCATTTTAAATATATTAATATTTCTGACGAATATATGAAGAAACCCAACAGAAAGCATTTTCATGCCAAATGGCAAGCAGTGGGAACCGCGTACTTGCTTAATGAAAACAGGAGCAAATACACTGACTTTGAACATCTGATGATCTGACCTTCTGCATACTCATATCAAATGAAACCTCATACTGATTTCACACCACTAGACATCAGTGGTAGCTACACTGAAATTAGAGAAGGTGCACTGGTGTACATTTAGGGTAATTAAGAGGATAACTTGATCCTTCATGAATTATATTTTTATCTACAGAAGATTACTAATCTTCACAACATTATCACAGTCTGTCACTGAACTTGTGTCTTTTTTTCAGGTGCCAGATCATGGAGTCACAGGACTAGGTAACGTTATCAAAATAATTCAAAGAGAAGCTAATTATCTAGCTCCTGGTTGTATGGAAAAAGCTTCAAAAATGTCAAGACAATTGAAAAAGCAAAACAGAAAGCCCAAAGAAGAACATATACTCACAATTTATATATACATATACATGTAAGTGTGTATATATATATAAAATTAAACATCTCAAAACTGTTTCAGGCAGTCTCAGAGACTGTAGACTCATGAGTTTAAATGCTTAAATATGGCAATATTACATACAACAGTTCATAACAAGCCTAAATCTAAGATTACATTGCCCTCTGCCTGCGAACTCTTCTCCCACCTTCTACTCAACCCAAAACACAAAAGAAGGATTCTGGCCATCATGAAAACCAGCCCAGCTGTATCTAACTGGGCTCTCACACACCTTCCCTCTACAACAGGGATACACAGGTTTGTTCCCTCTGAAAACAAAACAAACAAAAAATACACTTTTTTTTTTTTTAAATTCAAACAGTACTCAAATTTTTTTGCTGGCAGATAGACAGGGGATGGGATCTACAAAGCTTTCACAGGAGGACTCTCACCAAACTCAATGTTTGGCCCTGCAACAACAGCTATTGCATGATCTACACCTACGTGGCTGGATTTACCAACAGGAAATTGCTACCAAATCCTATCCATTTAGGTAAAAGCAACAAATTATCCATAGATGTGGGGGAAAAAAGATAAAGATAACAGACAAGCATAACTGGAGGAATCCAGCCAGTAATAAAGGGTTCATTCATGAGGGTCCCGTTAATGTATATGCCAGGGCCTCTACTCTAACCAGCACTGGGGAAAAACAAGTATTTTTCTATTTTGACTAGAGGAAGGCTCTTTGTATCCTGACTCAGCAGTCAGTCTTTCTTTTATAAGAAAATTATTACTATTACTGATGTACGGGCAAAAAATCAAGATAAAAATAAAACAGTTATCTCTAGAGAGGTAGGAAGTTTTCAAGGAAATTGAGCCTGATGCATTTAAAGATGGATACATGGCTTTCTAGAGTGACTTTGCTAAGGATGAAATTCTGCTCTTTCTGATTCCACTGCAATACATGCTTTTCACTGAATCATGCTGTGGTATTTTTAGTACCTTTCTTTGGAAATCTAAAATACAGAGCATAATTAAAGATTCAAGTGAGCCATCTGTGATTACTCATTACAAAGCTCTCATTCATATACCAGTCCTTAATTGAATAAATATGCAAGTATTCAGATTCCTGTTTTTATTTCTATTTTGTAAATACATTAAAGAATTAGAAGTTCGCCAATGCATGCCAGTCATATACTCTATGAAGGGCTGACTCATACTTTCACTTAACAAGTGGTTCAAATTGAACTTCTACGTGTAGCAAAAGTAAAAAAATATTTTAAGGGCTGCAGTGACACTGAATACTCAGCCTGCATATATTCTAAATGGTACAAATTATTATGGAGGCAGATAAGTCAGTTTTGTGAGCAATATCATTAAAAAGGGTTAAGAAAACCCTGAAACTGATATGTTTGATACATATTGTGTCACTTTACTGTTACATTTTTGTATTTAAGATATCTATATTTTTAATTGTATTTCTAAACATTTATTCTCATATAGTTACAGTACAATTGGCCTAAATTTCCAGACGAGTCCAGAGCTTTTTTGTATCTCCATGTAAGATTTCTGAGCTGTAAGAGAAGATCTGTTTTTTGAAGGCTGAAGCTCCACCAACTCACCCCAGCTTTTCTGGCATTGCAGGGATAGAGGTGGAGATAGACCCAGAGGCAGAAGTTAAAGTAAACATTCAAAATGTAAGGTCACCTGTTTATTGTTGTTGTTATATTAATATATTTCATTATGTATGTTACATTATATATAAATATATAATTATAGTTTTTAAAATATTACAATATTTACAAAACAAATAAATGTTACTATTCTTGCACAATAACAATTATGAAACTATTGGATCCCATCTATTTGTACCCACTCCAGAAGCAGAATAATCAATCCCATTGGCTGAACTTTTTAAAAAAATAATAATTTAAAAATGATTTAATAATAATTTTTTAAAAAACTCACACAAAAACCTCATGCTCATGAAAATTATATTATGTGAATTAACTTTCTTCCTCACAGAGAAATCCCTGACCCCTGTCTCATGTTCTTGGGTCATTAAGCAAAGAGCTCTCAAAGCCAAGTTCATTGTGACAAAGATCATGAGCTTCTCATTGGTGTGGGACTTGGACCCAAATGAAATGTTTCTGTGAGCAACCAGTTGGACAGTAATTTGACAGAAGGTATAGGAAAAACTATAATAAATGAAGAGTTGCTTCCCCCCTTTTAATGAGGGAATGCAAGTTTTTAGCCACTGGTTCCTGTGTTTCACTTAAAAGCAGAGTTAACAAGACAATGTGAACATATCTAACTGATTCGACAGCTGCCATCAGATCCATACTTCAGGTTAATGAAAACCAAGTGCTCTCAAAGACTTAAGAGAAGCCAATTGCCTAAGATCTATCTCACCAAAACGAGTTACAGGATGATTCTGAAACTCAGGCAGTGAAATGTTTTGACAGTAGAAGAAAGAAACCTTGAAACAGCTTGCATCTTTACTGCTGTTCACAGAAAAGTTTGGAATTTTCTTATTAAGATTATTCCTGAGCTCCAGGTAATGGCATGAGAACTGCAAACTTTGTTAAAGACTGTTATGATCTTCCACACAACCCATTCAATATTCAATCTACTTCCTGTTTTGAAACTGCAGCCTTTAATAAAGTTAATGGTTTGACTCAATTATGGGGGAAGATGACAAGGAAGAGGAAAAAGTAGATCTGAGAAGTTTTCTAGAGGGCAAGGAAGAAAAAAATTATGTCCCACAGGAGACAGGTTACGCACATTTATTCTTTTTCCAGTAAAAGCTTAACACTGCAGTACTACTTAAGTCTGCGTATCCTATGGGTTAAATAGAGGAAGGAAGTGGCCTCATCGGCAGCAATGCAAGCAGAGTATTGCTGCTCAATCTGAATCCACAAGCAGTCCGAAATGGCACACTTCAAAACCAGCAAACTGCCTAAACCGCCTGGTGTAGAGCAAATTCTGCTGCTTTGTCACTAATAAAAAGCACATGACAAGGTCAAGGGATGCCCATGTACACCGGAAAAGCCTTTTTCCTTATCTTAAATGAAGCAGTTCAAAATATTGATATCCTGTCTTAAAAACAATCTGCTCTCTAGTAAGACCATACACCTGCAGTTGTGAGACAAGTGTTTTTGCAGTCGCTCCTCTGCTTTCCATGGAAGAACCAGCGATGACTCTTAATGCCGGGATCAGAAAGTGACATGCCAATTGAGAGGCATGCTTAAGTCCCATACCCATACACATATATATGCTACTCCCTAATAATTTTGGGTTAACAAATGTTTGTTAAAAGAAGACGCACTGAGCAACTGAAACCTAATTTGAAAAGGAAATACAATATTCCCATAAACGTATGCATGAAAGCCAAGAAGCTGCATAATAGGCATAGAAAACATAAAAATATGCAATTTACATATATTACACACTAAATATAATGTCAGAACGGAGATTATTAAAGAGCTCTGGCTGAGATGGCGTGCTTGCAGTTTGGTTGCTTTTTCATGAAATACAAACAAGGACACTCCTGGCTACCAGTTCCCCGAGACATTAATCCCTGTCTTATTCCTGCAAAAGTCAACCCTTTGCAGGTCTGTAAGACAGAGGTTCTCTCACCACAGCCAGGTAGTAACGAGTAAACCAGATGAACAAGGAGAATAATCAGTCTTCTGGAAGAGATCTGCAGATCTTGTCTTGACATTAAAAAGTGCTGAATAGTATTAACAAGGTGGGACTCTTTATTCTTTTATTCTTTTAAACAAGAGCAACAACATTTTATTTCTCAGCCTGCAAGACAGGTATGTTATGGAGCATTCTACTTCCTAAAACTGATCAAAACATACAGTCTTCTCTAACTTCCAAGTTCATGGCTAACATGATAAAAATAAAATTACAGCACCCTAGCCATCTCCCCTTGTCCTCTGCCTTCGCCCAGTGCTTGCCTGAAACAACTTATTTGTCCATCATACTCAAGAACAGTTAGAAAGGAAACATTCTGTGTGGAAAATAAAGCTTCCCCAGGGGTCTGTGTGTCAGACCCTCATTTGGAATAAACTGAAGTCAAAGGGCAAAAGGAGGTTTAAGACTGCTAAGAATATGATCCCCTGAATCTTAATATTAGATTTTGTTCTGCACATTGAGGGGTTTTTTTAAAATCACAAAAGTTTATTTGCGCTTCAGACAAAGCCCCTCCTCCCCCCTCCCACTAAAGTCACCGTAAATTCAGCTTTACACACAGTATGTCCAGAGCAGTTGCCTAAGAGGACATTGATGGGTGGAAACATTATGTTAATTGCTCACACACCCAGATTTATTGTGGTCAAAAATCCACCGGCTAGTAAAAAGACCTTCTTTCCTCCTCATCTAAATTCCACGCACACAGGCAGGGCACTGCAACGTGCCCACTCAGCAAGAAAACTCCTGTTTCTCTCTCTTCATGAAATTCCCAACACAGAACTGGCTTTTGACTCGCCAGCCACCTGGGTGCCTGTGGGAAGAGCCCCAAGGAAGCGTGACAAGGGGATACCCTGCGACACACCCACGACTAAGGGGCATTTCACACACAGTAACGTTGCACATACGTGACCGACGTCTGAGGCTCTTCTTTTGGGCATAAAGCACAATCGCAGTTTTGCTAGAGTCCCACAGTTTGTTGCACATAATTTACGTATTTGAGGCTGTATCACTCCCTTATATAAACACAAAGCCTAGGTACGTCATTTTATACATATATACATTTTATACATGTGTCTCAGTCATTGTTTAGGCCCCAAAATTGTTTTAGAGGAGCTGTTGGTAACACTGGATGAATTTAGGGCTGGGTTTTTTGTTTGTTTGTTTGATGGAAAGATCTTTACCAGCCAGTGAAGGTAATCATTCAGTTGCCAAGAAGCTGTTCAAAATCTAAATGGATATAAGTAATCTCCTGTCTGCATTCAGTGATGAACACAACATCAGTTTTTGAGTGATCAGCCTTCTCCTAAACCTGTTGGAAGAGCTGCAGGATAGGGCCAGGAGCTCTAAGCACTGGGGTAGGAAAAGGTTTCAAAAGTCTAAGGAAAAACAACAAAACCCCGAATTTTCATAGCGTAAAGACAGGGCTGGGTGTAAAGAAGCACAGTAACTGATTAAAGACATCTAATCTGCTCTGGGATCTCCTTTTGATTATATCAAACCTCAAATCAGCAAGACTTTGGGGGGAGGAAACCTGGCCTCACTTTTTTGTCCCACTTTGCCGAGACACCACAAGATTTTTTTACTGTTGTGCTCCACTTCTGTGTCACAGACAATAAAAGCTTTGTGAAAGGGAAAAAAGATCACATTTTCCATAGCTAGAACCAACATACATTTAAACTGACACTAACAACTATTTTTGATGGATTAACGCTGAATCCCAAAAAGATGTTTATGTCAAAATTGTGGAAGCCTTGCACACTGTGAAACTAGCCATTTTTAAAAAAATGAAGCAACTAATATAATGTCATGGCTTTTGTTGGAATTGCATTTAGAAATCAGAATTCTTTAGAACAAAATCCATTCAAGTCTTGTTGGAAGTACATCCGTTTGTTTTTCTGTTGGTATTTTTTTCCTGAGGTTTCTAGCCATAAAGTTTTGTACCCCACTCTATGCTATAGGAATCTGTGAAACTTAATTACATTTACTGTTACAAAAAAGGGTTTATGAACTTTTGCCTTTGGGCAAAAATGTTTATTTCATTGCCTTTGTTATTCATTCTTTTCAACTCCAGTGCCTTTGAACTTTTCAGCTGCACAGAGTTATCACCGTTGCACAGGAACCAGGAACTGTACTCCCGAGATGCAAACCACAAGTTGAAGAAAACGAAGGAGGCAAAGATATATGAGTCGTTATTTTGGCCACCCTTTGTGCCATTAAAATCTCATTTTCTGCCTATTAGGATGCCCTCTCCCTGCTTAGGCAGTGGTGATAGTCAGTGATTAGTGTGTAATTGAGTATAATTGTCTTTTCACTTTTCATTTGTGTCATTCTGAGCTTCTCTCTGTTTTTCTAACCACTGAGAGGAAAAAAGGGTAGAAAGAAGATAAAGCTGTTAAAACTCTCACTTTCAGCCCTGAAGAGATTCCTGATTGTAATTATAGATTGCATCCTCTTTGTGACTTCTCAGAATTTAGTGGACGTCTCTTTCCAAGCACCTGGGCAAAGCTCTCGCTAATAAAATAAACTACCATCTATTCAAGCTTTAACTAATAATGTCAGCTTCAGACAGATGCCGCGTGTAGAAAAATTTAACCAAGCTTTTGACACTCAATTATCAAGGCAATTTATTAACATGATTTCCTAAAAAGAGCTCATGCAAATTAGAAAAACAATTATGGTATTCATGCATTTATATATTGCCAAAGAGCAGTAATACTCCTAATTTATGTATTTATAACTCGATTATGGCTCATCTCAATGTGCACTGCTCAGCCCTTGGAACTCTCCTCATACAACTTGCCTGTAATTTTCCTGGGCCATTTGGTAAAACCTTGGTGAGGTTATCTTAAAGAGATATTTTATTTACAGAAAAACTACATGATCTACTTTCTGTACCTAGCCATGCATCTTCAGGAAAATAGAAGTACATTACAAACGCTTGACAACTGAATGTAAACATGAAGCCTGCATGATTACATTATAAATCACTTGAAATTAAATATAAGCTATGACTCTCGATTCAGCCAGTAGGAGGAAAAAATAAAAAAAAGAAGGAAACTAGCAAACTGAAATCATGTGGCTTGTATAAAGAATACATTATGGTTTAAATTTGGCAATTCATTATACTGTGGCCTGAGGGAATAAACTCTTTGGTTCTGGTATACAGCAAATCCTCTGTCTGAAAACACAGGACTGACCTGAGGTGAAAGGCCATTGCCAATGGCAGGGTTCATGGGATTTGAGGGCCCGGACGGAGGCACAAAGCTGTCTGTATAGCTGGAAAATCCATGCCTGGTGCTGGGTAGGCAATAGGCAGAGCTGCTCTCTGGATTTGAAGGGAGGCTGCTTTGGTGTACAGTGCTTGGAGGGAGAGGCTGAGGTCTATGGACGGTACTGCTTGGATCAGACACAGCTAGAAGCAAAAGAAACATGTTGATATGTTTTCCTCCTTTTTTCTGGTATAATAAGTTCATTATGTGAAGCTCAACTTGACAGAATTGCATCAGGACCTGCATGTAAATACTGGTTAAATAGAAAGGTAAGTCTTTAATATTGCTAGATATTTAACTGGCCAGTTAAATTACATACAAATTCTTAAAAGACTGTAAAAATTATAACAACAGACACATGCCGTTTTCAGACAATCCTTAGTGGGAACATATTGTTCAGAATTGCTACAGCAAAATTAAAAAGAAAATTTATGTTTATATATATAGCATATATAAGCTATAATATACTTTACATATATATACACACTATATGTGTGTGTGTGTATGTGTGTGTATATAGATATATTTTTAAATATATATATAAAAAAGGAAAAGCTTTATTTGCTTAGAAGACTGGTAACAGGCTTTCCCCTCCCTGTCACAGCACAGAAATTGCGCCGTGATTTGTAGTAAACCTAGCAGTGGATGGGAGAAGCCCTGGGCCTTGCAAAATTCCCTTAATTAGAACATGGCCTGGCAAAAACATCCACCAACAGTTGGGATCCAAATCTCAAGGAGGGAGAAAGGAGAGCACAGTAACTTGTCTTACAAAAACTCACCTGTAAGGTTTTTCTTTAACAGTAAAATCTAGCGTAGCCTAGATTTGAAGCTCTGTTCCCCGCCTCCCCAGATTCGTCAAAGTTCACAGAATTTTTGATAAGGTCAACACAAATTTTTACCATACTGAGACTTGCTACTATCTGATGTGAAACAAGATGGTCTAAATAGCTGGTTTTTTCCACCATCAGATAAATATTCTGAGTACTCACAGAAGTTTCCAGTACACCATCATCAAAAGCAACAAAGGCAACAGAATGCAACTGCTGCGTCCTTCCCCACCGTGCCGGGCACTCTCAGCAGAAGAGGCCAACACAGCAGAAGAGCAGGGAAGCGTGTACATCACTTTACCAAACACTGCACCTCTGTTGTGCGTGAGGCTACTGTTTCTCTAGCTAGCACCCTTCACATGTAACCAGCCATTTCTTGCAGCAAAACAAACCTGAGTTCTTACATGTTTAAAATAAACAGGCTTGCAATGTCCTCACTGACTCAGAGCCTAAATTAGCAAACACCCCTTTTTCTACGTTAGAGAAGAAAATGTTTCTACAATGGATCAACACAGGAAACCTCCAATAACACTATTTTAACCAAGTACCTGTTGGCTACTGTACCTTGCGGTATGGAGGTGGGTTGATAGGAGGGCTCAGAGAGCTGATACGTCGGCAAAGTTGGCATGGCACTGGGTGGAAATCCTCCTGGGATCAGATGGTTGAAAGCCATCAGTTGATTGGCTCCTGCCTGTTTCCTCCATCTAGCGCGACGGTTACTAAACCAGACCTACAAATGTTTTAATTAGGGACATTTGACTTTTGTACATTTAATATGGGTGCATCAGAAATAATGGCATCGTATTTCAAATGCATTCAGTGTCTGAGAAGAGAGATACAGAAGATGCACACTGGGCTCAGAGTTCCTGGACGAGAAAGCAGCCCTTGGCACACACTTCCATGGTTCAACGGACAGGACACAGGAATCCCAAACCCTAGTTTCCTCTCAAATACAGCCTCTCCTGAGAAACAAGCTGACTAATGCTTTCAAGATTTAGCACTTTTAATAGCTATCAATCACTATCCTTATTGTGCCAGATTTAATGAGAAAGGGAAAACATCTCTCCATTTGATCTAAGTGCCAGCCAAAGCTATTTGGTCTGGATTGTATCGTCTTTATATTTAATTTGCTGACAAGTTAGTGGCATCGCTTAATGCACTTTTGGAAGGTGCTTGTACTTATATGTTGGGATACTATATTGCCCTAATGATCAACAGAACTTTAAGCTTTTAATTTGAAAAATACAAGCCCCGCGTACAAAACACACAAATCCCTCCAGCAAGTTTTCATGTATTCACATATGCACAAAACATCCCTTAATAAACTTGACATTAACACTAGATCAGAATTTCCGTACTAGATTAGCATTTCAGAACCACTTTGAAATCTGTTCCCAGGACAGGGTACCAAACAGATGGCTTTTGGATTAGTGGGACATTTTAGCTATAAATCTGCTTTCCTTCACGTCATTCTCAGTTCATGTTTTAAGTTTTCCGAGTCTTGGATGGCTCTTATTACCTCCAAGAAAGGAAGAGGCAAGACTTCACAAATACAGACATAATAAGAGTTGCAAAATACATAGGTTAATATTGATATTATAGTGATCATACATGCCACAAATTGGACGGGCGACCAGCCACAGCAGGTGTGCTTGGACCAGTGTGCATCCACGCTGCCCTGCGGCAGGTTTAGAGCAACTTCTAGATTACAGCGCTCAGGTCCATGAGGTGGACCACCACAGAAAAGAAAGGCTGTTTGAGATAAGGGAGGCTACCCACGTTTGTAAACAAGCAATTACTCATACTTGTACACCCTGAAGCAGCTGCAATGATCATCCATGGATACTATCAATTAGATAAGACCTTAACTGAGTGTTAGCATGTTACAAGGTACATGTGCACAGCCTGTAAGGCAGTCTGGCCTGAAAGCCACTGAGGCACATTACCTGATGAGCCACATGTGGACATATTTGTAAAAGCAAGTTGGGTCACAGATCTGTCACGCTTCCTGCAAGCAGCCCACGGATCAGCCATCACAGACTGGATTTCTAGGTGTAACATCATTTACAAACCATGGGTGGCCCTTACATAAGAGTGTAACAACATCTTGGACTACACTGTGGGCTTCTCCTCCACTTGCTATTTCATAGCAGGAGTGGTGGGACTCACTGGGCCATCTGGTTTCTGATGTGGGCCATCTGTCACCATGTAGTTTGGTCTGGCTTCATCCTCTTCAGAATGAGATGCTCAGTTCACACAGCTGCCTCCTCCTTTGGCCACAACATCTACTCCTCAATTACACACTCCCACTCCAGTTTAAGATTTAGGACAGAGGGATAGATGGAGCCTCTGTTCTACCTCAGAAATCCCTCTCTTGGTTTTTTGCTGTACATACTAACCCTCCCTCTGCCTCCACGTGAACCATTTCTGAAAGCGGCTAGCAGGGAAAAGGCACTAGGGTGGAGATGCGAGGCCTGCAATGAGCAATAGTTGAGGATGGGTCTAGATTCAGCAATATTTTTTACTTTCTCATCCTATAGACACCTATATCCTTTTTCACCACTCTCCTTACCCTTTGCTTCTCTCACTGACATTTAAGTCTAAATTTCTTATTTACTCCTCACAGACTCCTTCCACCTGCTTATGTCTCCCAAAGCCCACCAGCCTCACGCTCCTGCGGCAGTATCTTTTGAAGACAACCAAAGAGAAGGAAAAAGAGGCAAGACATGCTGAAGAGGGAGGAAGAGGCTTTGCTAAAGAGCCAAAGAACACTTAGGAAGGATAACGGAGGTCAGAGAGGGAGCAGGGAACAGCAAACGCATGTTGTAATTAGCCTACCCAGGTCATTAACTATGGCCTTCTCCATGACACTCTCCCTTCTTCAGGTCAAGAGGGTTATCTGATTATCTTCAAATGCTTTGGGAACACTAACTAAATTACACTATGTGAGTGGATTTCACTGAGGAAAATGAGGTAACAAGATTTTGTTTCCTCTACAGATAAGCATTTGCCTTCAAGCCCTAGATCTTTAATAAAATGAGTCAGATCCCAAACTTTAATTCAGTAGTGAGTGATTTGCATTAATGCCAAGTTTTATGCTTTTATTTACAGATAGATTTTGGCTCATTTTATAGATTTGCATTTTTCCAGAACTCAGATATGTATTCAACATTCCTGAAAGGGACACACTCAATGGTATCAAAGAGTCTACAGCAGCCCCACGATGAACATACTTGCACAGAGCTCTGTTGCCACCTGGACCCCCATTAAATTAAGTGGGACTCCGCAGGGGTGCAGGAACCTGCCTGGGCTGTGCAGAAGCAAGGCTGTGTATTACCACCTCAGTCCCATGCACTTGGGACATGCTAAACGGGTGCTACTTGACTGGCATCCACGTCACATGCTGCTGGCACAGCCATGGCTCCAGGATCATAGGCTCCAGCCACTGCCACTCCACTGCCTTGCTGCCCCATCAGCCGCAGCACACATCATCTGCCACTTGCCCTGCCTTCTTACTTTCAGCAGGAAGGCAGATGGCACCTGACTAGCGCTGGAGTTAGTCCAAAATTAACTCACCAAAACCCTTTGAACAAATTCAAAACTGCAGAGTGAGTCTTATTGCCACTAATACCACACGCACTCATCACTACAGAATGGTAGAGGCACATTTAAAAAAAAAAAACAAAACAAAACACAAAACAAACAACCACACACACAAAAAACCCCAAAACAAAACAAAAAAACCCACACACAACCAACCCGCACCTTTACAGTAAGCACCAGAGGTCCGATCCACATATGTACTCATTTCCCTTTGATTTTAATGGGCTTTGGACCAGCCTTTGTAAAAATACTAAAAATAATTTCTCTTTAAAATGACCATAAGTGTGGTCCCAGCTCCTACCATCACATATTTTTACAAATGAACACACCGAAGCTCTGAATCTGTAATTCTGGATGTTTTAACACAATAGCTTTTATTATTGTTACTGTTTACTGTCATGGCCTCACCCTTTTCACATGGCTTGAGATTTGGTTTCCAACTGTGTTTAACTCCCATTTTATACCAGGTAATTGCAGATTTCAGGTGTTGTGTGTGACAGAACACAAAGAAGAAATAACGTAACATTAAGACAGGAGAAAAAAGTACAAATAAAATTAAATGGGAGAGCTAAAGAGTTGAAAATTGGTTTTGGAAAGTCAAGAAAAAATTACTCAAAACTAAATAACTCAAACCTAAATATTTCATTTACATTATATGTAATGTTTATTAAAATTAGTCAGATCCAAAACTTTATTCAGTAGCAGTTATATGCTTTCTATGTTAAATGAAATGATTTATTTTATTATTAATCATAGTATTTCACTTAGACTACATTCGGCTAACTTGACTTATTCTCAGGAAAGAGTTCAGGAAATTTTTTTTTATTTTTTAAATCGGCATATATCATGAAGAATCCATGTGCACTGTTACCGCTAAGTAAAGAAATCCTGAAAATTTTTGAAAATATCCAGCCAAGACTTAGAAATAAATCTAGCCACCACAAGACAATGCATCTGCTTAGAAACATATTGTAAACACCTGGGGAAACATTCCTTTGCCTGTACATTTCCAACATGATTTAAACACAATGTCCTCTTATGTTCAGCAAATTTCAACTTCCACCAGCACAATAAAATCCTCATCTTATGAGCGGCCTATTCAAATCTAGCAGGTTCCCCATAGGATGCTTCTGTTCTCCCGCAACCTCCCTTCTGAGAAGGAAGTGATCATCACCTGGATGCAGAGACGCTCTGAGTATGACACAGCCCCTAGTGAAGATCACAAGTGTCACACTGTGAGAAAGTGCCACCCTGTAGCGGGCGTAACAGAAAACCAACTCTAGACTAGCTACATCTACTTAATCTGACAAACTAATCCATCTTGTGTGTTGCCATCAGCAGCAACAGCATGGATCTCAGTGGAAGGCAGACCAACCCTAGATAGTACTTCAAATCACCACTACCACACCAAATCCCCCATGGAAGCAAAAGCAGTGGATAGGCAAGCTACTGCATTTTGGAGACTCAAAATATAGCATTCTTACACAAACGGTACTGTGTCTGAAGGAATACAACCTACTTGTGTTGGTGTAACATGCAGGAGCTCTAAATTAGGTCAGCACTGTGCTTGGTGCTGTGCAAATGCAGACATGGACAGAGGAAACATGGCTTGTCTGAGGGACCCAAGCATCCAAAAGTGATGTCTGCACCAGAAGCCAAGTCACATTCATTTTAGTGAGGCTCTGGCTCCCTAGTTTCTATGTCACTTTCAAAAATGGAATGTAAATTACCCAGATGATTTGGAAACAAAATTGAACCCCAGTGTCTGGCCAAAATTTACACTCAAAAACAGAACTGAAGAGGATGAAATTCAGAGCAAAAGGAAAAAAGAAAAAATAGTCCTTTAAGGGAAGTAAGTATTGGAGGCTCCAGTTTTTCAAGCATTTGGAACTGGACTGACCAAAAAAGAAACCACTCTGCAATAGAATATAAAAAAAATATTTTACACTGATGTAGAATGGATGAGGTAAACTAATAGGTTTATCCCATCTCTATGTTCCAATATTTAGATCCTGCTTTTTATTATCATTTTTCCTTTAAGTAGTTTGCAAGTGATCATGCCAACATCTTATTTCGTTGATCTCAACAGGATATTCTTTAAAAGATGCATTTATTCACTTGGGAACACGCTGGTGTAATTAGCCTTGACATTTCAACAGTCTGATCATAAACACAGAGTGCTCGATGTGCTTTTAAGGCAAAAAGATCTCTGAACCAACAGGGCAAAACATTCGAGATGTGAATTTTGCAGGAAACCCGGGGATATTTTGTTAAATACAGTCCTGACCATTGCAAGCATGAGTGCCAAAACCACACAAAGTCAAAAGACTGATATATTGTTAACAGCACTTTTAATTTTAGACAGGGGGTTTTTGGTTTTTCCCCCTTTTGCCTTACAGTATTTTTCATGGTAACTGCCTCCCCAACCCCCCATTCCCCACCTCTCCCTTCCCACAAAATTCACATGTCCAGAATAAAGTCTGACCATCCTGGAAGCAGGAGTCCTTGGTGGGTGTGCCATCAGGGAGTGAATTTGGGGTGTGCTAGAAGCAGTGGGACTGTCTTGCGAAGAGGGGAGGCTGAATGTGGAAACTGCTAATGAAGCTGGGCTGCACCAGCCTGGACAGAGTTGACTCCGTTACCTTTGCAAAACACGGCAGTGTGACTTCTAAAGACACTCCCAGTGCCCAGTCCTGCAGTCCATGTTCATGCTGGACCTACATTTACTTCAGCAACCTTCAGAGCACTCTGTGCAGGCACTTTCACCCTCTCACCAGGCCGACGGCCGACACCAGTGCTTGCCAGCCTGACCTGACGGGGAGTTCATTCAGATAACACAAAACAGCAAGGAAAAAAGGTTTTTTCCCTCCCTTTTCTTTTTTTGCAGTAGGGTGAATTTCCATCCTGGCTCACCATGTTACCAGATGAGCTCCAGGGAGAGCACTGCCAGGAACCAGCCGTAGGAAGACGAAAGAGTAGAAACAGAATTGCTTCTTAGCAACAACTAGTTGGCAAATCAGCTTTGCTACGGCATCCACACACCCCCAGCCTCATAGGAATAAGGTCTACTGCGTATGCACAGAAGCACGCCATGGGTACGCCTGTTTCCTCACAGCATTCCAAAGCGGTGCTGCTAGCCAGCTGAGAACGACCTGCTGTGATCACCAGTGGGAACACAGCAAGGCTGCAGGTTCTCTGCCTGGGGTCTGCTGGGAGCTGTTTTTTATGGTGATGGGAAGTCATGCTGGTTGGGATACACAGAATTACCAACGTGATGGAAACCAGAGTTCTTTTAAAGCAAGCAAACAAAAATAATAAACCACCATACACAAAATTTAAAAAAAAAAAAAAAGGAAAAAAAAAAACCAGACCAAAAAAACATTAGGCTGTGCCAAAGGGAATGAGGACTTCCAGCCACCTCCCAGTGCGATCCAACATACTCAACTCTCATAGGTTTCTTTGAAAAGACTTTTACTCAGTCCTACACAAATACTTCTAAAACACTGCCGCTGACTAGTTCTGCAAAATATTGACTAATAAACAAATTGAACTGTGTATTTATAAATTAAAGCACCACTAATTTGAGCCCTTAGGCAGCAGGGACCAGAAAAAGAGAATCAAAATCACATCCCTTCTTTTCCTTTACATTTAAAAATGTCTTCTTGGGCCTGCATATGTTTGTAGTTGGCTAATTTACCCATAAGAATTTCTCCTTTACCCCAGGCGGAGGAGAAAAAAAAAAACCCTGCAATTACAGGGTTATCTACTACAAGAAAGCACACAGCATTTTCTTTCTTTATCCTATGTATGATGCAAGAGCGACAGCCTCAAAAAAAGGCACTATAAATTCTCCATAAACCACATCAGGAGTAACTGTAAAGATCTGCTGAAACATCTTAAATGTTCCTGAATCTGTCTCACATTCCTTTACCCCATCTCCCTGTAGGACTGTGCAGTTCAGCATACAAGCTCAAACCGTTTCAGAGGAGCTAAGGGCAAATAAAGACTTTTTTTTGGCACAGGTCCTCCCTCCCCCATGATTTCTCAGTGAATGCTTTTCACTGTTTGCTACTGAGAAGAAACTTAAAGCTGAGAGTGGACTTCAGAGCTTTCAAACCTTACTACTAGCTTAAGAGTCATAATTTCTTCTCTCACCTTTCCCCCCACTATCTTCTTCTCCAAACCATCTCTTCCCCTCCCTGTACCACAGTGAAACAACGAAAACAATACGCAGGCACAGCACTTAAAAAATTTATCATTCTTATTCTGATTACTCAAGATTTCTGAGCTCTTGGGACTTCTTCTATTTGCTGAGGCTATAAGCTTTTTACAAAAGCTTACAAGCTGATTAAAAGTTTGACATGGGAACATTCAACTCCATCCTATTAGCCTGGAGAGATCTGCCTGAATTTTCAGACATACTAATTTGTTAAAGAATATTTTTCTTTTTGGAAGTATTCAAGCAAAGAGATCTAAACCCGGGATTTGGCTGAGAAGAGTCTTTTCAGGACAGGACATACTCATGTTTCAGAATTCTTCCTGACTTCCCCTGCTTTTTCACTATTATTCATGGACTAAAAGAGTCCAAACAAGTTTCTCCCATTGTCTTTTGGGGCTAAGCAGGAAGGCCACATGCCAGTCGCTTCTCACGACAGGACCTCCTGCCCCGCACGATCCCATGCAGCTGGGGGCAGATTCGCAACATGGTCCAACATGCAAGTCTCACACATCACATTTCTGATAACTGGGGAGGCCTGCCTTCAACACACAGCCCAACAGGATTTGTCTGACTGGCCAGTCCCCATCGGCCAAGGCAGGCTCCTGATCCTCCGCCTGCCACAGGACAAACCTGAACCTTATTTAAAAATCCTTTACTAAAAGACTGAATTAAATACCTCCCACCGTCAACCTGAAACAGGCTCCAAGCTGCTGCCAAAGTTTGCCCAGTTCATCCAGGTCTAAAAATAAGCCTGATATGGGAATCAAAAGGGGGCCAGAAAAGATGCTACCCACTTCATTCCTTATGCACTATTTATTACAGAAACCATAACCCCACTGCTCTGAAGCTCAGAAAGAGCCTTTGATCTTTATCTACACTGGGGAAAATTTCACTTTTAGAATTCGCCTTCAGATTGAGTCAGTAAAAATAGGCCACAGACCTTAACAGCCTGCACTGCAACTTAATGATGGTTTTAAGGAGGTTTTAAACTGGACCAGTAAAGCACTGCATGGTTGTGATTTTTACTCACAATATGTGAATCTAACTTCACATTCCCAGGGTACTACTACTTTTTGTTTTTGTTTTTTTTTTAAATAAAGGGTCATCCTTTGGGACTCTGCTTATATTTCTGAATTGTATCTGATGAATGCACAAGACCAAAGAACTTTCCCCTTCCTGCTGCATCTAATGTGCAAAAAGAGCTGGATGTCTTTGGAAGAGGCAGCAGAAGAGGTTGTCCTGGCTCCACATGACATCTAGGCTCAAACATGGGGGAGAAAGACTCAGTGGTCCTTGAGTGGAAAGGCGCTGCAGGAAAAATTGCAGGGAGCATTTTAACTCCTTATTACCCGCAGTGCTGAAGTATTTGCAATGATTGTAGTCACACATGCAATGTGGAGTTTGTTGCAACATGTCTTTCCCCAAAAGCCTTTTGCCTTTCCTGTCCCCACAATTAAGTGCACAAATAACATTCACAGTGTAAAGTCTGTTTTCAGTTGCTTGTAGCTTTCAAAAAATTCCCCTTAGGGACTGAAATGTTCTAAGTTTGATCTCAGCCCAGAGGCAACTTTTTCTCCCCCTTCCAACCAACCAGCTTAGAAACATGCATTTGGTTGCCCCCCAACAGTGGGAAAGTGAGAAAATAGATGATTCGGCAGTTTAAGACTCTTCCTTTCACGGGTGTTCAGAGACCACCTTGGGGAATAGGAGGAGGTGGGAAGCATGGGGGCGGCAGGGTAGGAAAAACAAAACATGAGATGCGAGCGCTACATAGAGGGACTGAGGGAATAGCAAGGTTGGTCCAGTTGTAATCAATTAAATAACTTCCTAGACAATGTAAAACAACTCTACAAAATTAGTCCTTACAGCTCCAGAGAAGAAGAAAATTTTCTGGGTTCAGCCGGACTCAGGCTGCAAAGAGCTAGCTCTTTCAGATGATGCTTGCTCGGGAAGCAAAGACATCTTTGTGTATATATCCATATAAAATTTGGTATCTCTGATCTCTGTCATACTGTTACCAAAAAAGAAGTGTGACTAAGAAAGCTTGAATGCTACATCAGTATGGCTATCCAGCCCTCTCAGCCTCAAGTCTCTTAGGGTTACTTTCTTTTCACAGGTTGTCTTTTATTTCATGCCCATCATAGGTGGCTATTTTAAGGGGCTATAGAGAGGTGCTGAATGCTGATAAGGCAAATCCTGTATCCCTTAATCCACTGCTAAATCACTCTGCCAGGCTTCAAGGGTACCAGACAGATGGAGTGCACTAGGAAACTGCCCACAGGCTGGCTACTTCAAGCCCAGCTCATCTTTAATCCAGAAAGGTTTTGTTCTGGTATTTTAATCATTGATTGACTGGGAACTTTCTTCCATGCTGGGTTAGGTAAAATATCCATATGTCAGAGGTACTGGGGAATTCGTGAGGCTGTAGATCATAGGAGTGGTGTGAGACAGGATGTGTCTCAAGGGAACCAAGGAAGCCATAAGGAATGTAAAAAGTCACAGGGTTAAAGCCACATTAAGACAGCTGTTATGTTAATGAGAGTTCTGCTTTTCTTCTAGCTGTGGGTCATTGATTTAGAAAAACACGAACAAGGTCTTTTTCATTTTATCGTATTTTTCCACTGAAGCTAACATAGACCAAAACATCATATCCTAGATCCCATTCGTCTTGCTAACAGAACTTGTGTAGGAAGTTATCTTTATTATGTTTGTGCGTGGATGATTCCTACGGCTTGATTTGGTCTTACCTGGCCCAAGTCTATATATGAAGCTGTTTTGCAAGCATTTCACTTAGTAAACATGTTAAGAAGAGTCATGCACCACTGAGTTTGCCTTCCAGAAAAATTAATCCATCCATCTGATTTTCTCTCACAGTCATAACAAACACTTACAAGAACTGTGGTGTGAAGTCTTCCACAAAAACATTTAGCAGGTAAAACTGAAAAAGTCTGGACCTTTCAAGACAGATACTCAATAATACAGCCACGGTGCAAGAGGCATACTTGTCTTAAAAAGTCAGAGGGATATTTTGCATTGCTTATTTCAGTTCGCAGAGTCTGAATGCCTCAGGCTGAGCTTCAAAGGCCAAAACATAAAAACAGAGTTTCACCAAAGCAACCAAATTCACCTGTATCCTTGGTTAGATCACAAATTACCACTCAGTTCTCTTCCTTGGTTAGATCACAAGCTACAACATTTTGCTTGTCACACAACCGCACATTTGCTTTCGAACACTTGCAACTCGGGCTGATTTAAACTGAGCATGCTTTTCCAAATGACTCTTAGATGCCAAGTAGTGAAAGAGCAGCAGAGGATTCTGCCTGTGGTATTAAACATTTCACAGGACATGCTTCTGTGCTGTGAAACAGAGTAAGTCCTGGTCTGAACCTGAACTCCAGGGTGCAGTTTATTCCAGAATTATTTGGCTGTTATTTGCCCAGTTTTGCACATCTGAAAATCCAGGTTCATGCCTTTTTTGGGTTTTTTTTTGTTTTTTTTTTTTTTTTTTAATTTAAATCAACTCCATAGTTTCCTCCTCCAGCACATTAGCTTGTTTTAGACAATCCAGATTGACATGAAGTTGTGAAGACCTAACAGTTATTTGAGGGTTTATTTTCTTTTGAATTAAACTGACAGTGGGGATAAAAGAGATATTACAAAGTTTAAAATCAAGTCAACTTCACAAGCTAACCTAAAAGTAAACTGTAGATACTGCACCAGTAACCCTGCTCACTTGCATGGCTCTACAGACACATTGTCCTTTTTAAAATGTTTTTCTCTCCTCTGTTAATGCCTGAAAGACCCAAACAACAACAGATGAAATCAGTTAAATAACTATAAACTAGTACAACAGCTGACCTGATTATATGCACAGTGCTGTCAAATGCATAAAATAAACAAACTGGGATAATAGACCTTCTTCTCCAAAGGTTCAGTATTATATTCATGGTAGGTATGGAGCTATTACTGGGGAAAACGCAAAACTTTTTTCAAAGCAGTTTTTGCTTTAAACAGTTGGAAAACCAATGTCCATGTACAGACGCAAAAACCCCTAAGGCTTTAAGCAATGTAGCTTCACGTTTTCCTTCTACTCCGGGGTAGGATCACGTGAGACTATAAAAGGACCCAACACGCTAACAGAAAAGGAAATTCCCTTTGTTAGGCAGCTTTTAAATACATACCTGGACACGAGCCTCTGTGAGTTTGGCTCTTTGCGCAAGTTCTTCCCGCGTATAAATATCAGGGTAGTGTGTCCTCTCAAAAGCTCTTTCCAGCTCTTCCAGCTGCTCTGCTGTGAAGGTTGTCCTGCTACGACGCTGCTTTCTTTTTAAAGGCAAATCTGGTTCAGAATCGATGTCAGAGCCTTCATCAGACTGGGGTGCTGATGCTCAAAAAAGAAAAAATTAAAGACAAAAATTAGCTTTATTTGAAGAAAAGAAAAAGCAAAATATTGGATCAATCGATGACATCTTCTTATATGGAAAAGCTGCTTTTTCCCCATGACTCAGAATTGAGTTGGCAAACTTCAAAAAAGCGAGGAACGAATTAGAATTAAATGTTACATTGTGCAAGTGTGCTCAAATAAATAATTGTCAAAAGTTCATCTATGCATTTAGCACCTTTTCCTGGCCCAAGAATATTTAAGGACTACTAGCAATCTTTTTGAGTAAATGAATTATTCGATTTCTTTGTTTTAATTTCTCCAGCAGTTTGCAAGTGTTTTAAAAACTTGAGAAGTACTGCTTAGTCCCAAGCAATCAGACAAGCAACACGGCCTTGTTCCTTTACCTGAACTAGTGAACAAGTACAAATATTTGTCACACTGGAGTGCATGTTGTAACTTAAACATTTCAAATCTTCTTAACATGTGTCTACAGACACATGTCTATGAGACCTTCCCTATAGATCCATCGCTAAAACCTTATTGCTGAAATGGTTATGGAAGTTATTACAACGGTATGGGGAGCGCTATTGAAGAAACTAATTCTCATACACAATCAAATATTTACTTCATGTCATGTGTATTATTTGTCCTACACTCTGAACAGTATTTTACACGTTTGTGTTAGTATATCTCAGCACATTTAAACATTCCCACTCGTTTGCAACTTACTTGACTGTCTTAGGACCACCTAATGTAACCTTAAGACAGGCCAGACAAGTGTTAATATTAAAAAAAAATAAATAAATTTGAGACATGTTGCACAGAGAAGTCCTGTAAGAATAGCTTAGAGCAATAGTTTGACTTGACTCTTCCAGTTACTAAAGCAAGTTGATTCCAGCATATGCGATGACCAGAGCTGAAATACACAGACTACATGCTTCCTTCACCTAAGGTTTCATCATTATTCCTCCTAACCCTGGGAGTTTTTCCAGCACAGAGCATGGCTACATGCAGATGTGCTGATGCTCAGCCTCCAGGCAACAGTCCAGGACGTGACTGCAAAACCACCAGGCTGTGTTGGACCAAAAGGCCCTCACACTATACCCTGAGTCAGTACTTAAGGAAAGTCGGCAAGAAACAGACCCCATACAGCATGTCCATGACCCAGGAAGGGGTTACCAACTCTTGTGATCAGCAGTTTAAAGAGAAATCAGAACTGAAACTCTTACTCGGTTTCAGGGACATGGACAGAGCGAGATCACACACACATGCACACACAGCTCCTGGCATCACTGCTTGTTTCCCCTGTGCTCCCTGGCAATCAAGTGAACTCCAGCTACAGCCCAGCCACAGCTGAACCCATAGCTATAGCCGTGAAGGCAGCAAAGCCTCTTCCAGTACCTGACCACATTCTCTTTCTCCAGCAAATAGTAATGAACCAAAGGAGTAGACTTCCAAAGGCAGTCTTCACTTGCATCAGCTGCTGTCCCAGGCAACAAGCCTTCCTTCTTGCCTGAGTCTTCAAGGGAAACCACCTAAAGAGGGCAGACACTCCCCAGTGATGCTGAAACTGCTCATTCAATTGAAATACAAGTATTGCTTTTACGACTTCAATAATTCCAAATAAATTATTGATATAGACATTGATTTAAAATAATCTTCTTAACATGATTTATTTGGAAGTAACTGAGAACACAAAGCCAGAAAGAAATCACTGTTTCTGAAGCTCCAGCTAAAACCCCCCACCATGTTCATTTCTAGCTATCTTACATTTCCAATTTCACTCAAGCTGTTTGAACTAATAAATACACCTAATCTGTTTACTTGGTCTTACAGCATGAGAAAGACAAAGTGCTTTTTCAGACATCTCAGCTGAAGAGTTTATGAATTTCTGCATACCAAAAAAAGAACAATTACTGCTAGACCAGAGGCTCTTACGTGAAAGCTATCTTCGTTGTCCAGACACCATGAATACTTTGGATCCAACATACGCAGGACATCAGGAGAAACTCCCATAGAGCTCAGCGTTAATGCACTGTGAAAACATCCAACTCCCTGAGTCTCTTACTTGCATGGAAGTTTTGCCCCAAGTAAGACTGGATTAAGCTGTTCTGGTTCTTGAGAATATTGTCCCTGAGAACAAAGGGGAATCAGCACAAACATCCTATCCCAAACAGTTCAAGTTCATTCATTATTAAACAGGAAATCTGGGGTATCCCAAAACGAACATAACACATTGTCTGAACTAGTGACAAATCCCAAATCTTCTCAGTTGGGGTCCCAAGCAAATCAGTGACACCTGCCTTTCTCAGCAACTGCCAAGTTACAACCCTCCAGGATGGCTTCATGCTGCTGTTCAAGAATAAAAAGAAACATAGGATATTTAAAACATAGTTTCCCTATGTTAGCCTCAGATACAAATCACCCACCTTAAGCAGAACAGCTATTGCTGACAAGCTAGACTAGTGGAGGAGAGCACACCAGCCATGCTAACACAGCCATACTAGCTAGCACTGCACTCTGACCATACCTAATGTGGTAAGATCTGAAACAGAGCTCAGGAAGGTCCCTTTTGGAGACAACTTCTCTGACAAAAGTTGCCTTCGATTGCGTACAATGAGTTTAAAAAAGAAAAAAAAAGGCGAATCCTTGGGTTTGAGGAACTCTTTCAAATCCTTAGGTCTCAGGAACTCTTTCAATACTCTCTTTCAGACTCTGCATGTATGTATGGAACATTTTCAAACATCTACATATATGCCTTTAAAAACCCAGCTTAAACTGTGCAATTTAAAGTGGATATTTATCGCTAAATTTCTGAAGTGAATTCCCTCACCAACTGGGTGGGAAGTATCAGGAGGCCTATAATGATCTTTCTAAAAATGCTTTATAAAGACTTAGCAAGATCTTGTGATGTTTCCCTGCACCTTGCATTCATGCAGCAATGAGAATGCAGAACTGAAACACTGACTTAATTTCATTTTCATTTTAGCTTTCCATTTCATTAAGCAGTATGTGAAAGGCACAAAGGTAAACCAGTCAGAAAAAACTGAACAAAGTATCTAAGAGTCCAGGACAATACATCTAATCAAGTGCAAACATTTAGAGAGAAAGTAATAAAATTAAAGTAGGGAGAAAACATATATCAAATTAAATGGCTTTCATATCTATCATAATCATATCTGATTTCATTGGTGTTACCCTTCGCCAGGCCTGGCTGCTATGTGCAACTTTATTGAAAATATTGAGTTCCTTTGTCTTGTCTGATCCGCAGTATTAAAATCAGACAAATGTAACCTCAAATGACAGCTACCTGTCTGTACTACAAACTGCATTATTTTTATTTCTTACAAAGTATTCTTAAATATTATTAATTTCAAGGAAGTTTTTATTCTTTTTTTTCCTATTAAAATACCATTATTAGACTTTTATATAGGTGAGAAGCCGGAGTACTTGCTAGGCACATAAATTGGACATACCTCAGCTTTTAAAAAAGCAGTATTTATTTTATATGTGCTCAATAGCCATGGTGTATTGCCCTTTTGCTAAGCAGTATCTCACTAATAGATCCACTGAGCTCCAAGATACTACTCAGTGCAGGTAAAGGTGGTCAGATTTTAGCTGGGTTATTTCTATCTCCATCACCTCCACAGACACACAACATGCATATCACTGTTTACAGTTGTCCTAATGATCTTAATACTCCAACCCCTCGAGCTATAAACAGGAGAAAGAAGGAGACTCACCAGTGTCCTGGGAGATCCCCAGCCAGACTCCTCGGGATCACCGGTACCCCGCTTACTGCACAGCTCAAAATGGGGGAGGCAGCCAAAAGCACTACCAGTAGCTGAGCCATGAAGTTTAATTAAAGAAGAAATTACAGAATTAAAGAGAAAGTATTTGTCCCTTAACCCCTCGTGACCTGTCGGGGGGCCTGAGGAAATGCTGCATGCCGGTTACCACCATGATATGCAAAAAACCGCTGCCCAGTGTCGCAGGCATTCAGTCACCTGGAGCTCTGCAGCCATCCCTTTTCCAAACACCATAGACAGACACGTCAGGGCAAAAACCAAACAACAAAATAACGCACAAGAGGTCATTCTGTGGGTTGTTCTTCCTCTCAGCAAGACATTTCATTTGAATAATTAAATAACAAAAACATGACAACCATTTAAAACCCATACATTACGGCTGCAGCACAGCGCACCTGACAAACGCAGGCAGAGAGGTTATCTTTCTGCGACCGGCAAGGGCACAACTTCTCCGGCAATCCTTCAGTCACGGTGAAATTTTTTAATAAAATATTACACAGCCTCTTCCTCTAAGCATAACAGCCTGGGTCTGCCCTAGATAAATTGTCTAGCCGCAGATCTCGCTAAAAATAAGACCAAAAACACCAACATACCAAAGGCTAGGGAGGGTTCTGGCAGCGGTTTTATTTGCTAGCTGCCCTCCCCAGCTCTTCCCATTTCTTTATTTATGCAAGATTAATTTCACAGGCTCTCCCCCTCGTGCCACATCTCTATTACTTAGGGCTGTGGCCGGGGCATCCCCAGCTTTGGGGCTAACCGGGGCGTTCTGCACCGGGAGGCAGCGGGTACCGCCGGGCTGCCGACGGCTGCCTGATCCCCGCAGCCTTTCATGCCCAAAGAGGCGCGAGTGACCTCCTCCGTGTTTACTCGGGTGCAGGCGAGGAGTGCAGCAGGGCCGCTACCCCCACACAAACGCACAGTAAATGACAAATGACACTTTCTCTTTGTGATCTTTAGGATTTTTGTTGACTTATTTGGCGGCTTTTGTTGGGTCCCAAGAAATGGCCTGTGGCTGAGGCCTATTCGGCCGATTTCCACGCTCCATCTGTGGTATCCATCAGCAGGGCCTTTGCCCGCATTCAGGGCTCTGACACCTGCCTGGCAGGATGCGGGAGGCACAAAGGAGGCTGCTGCGGACGAGGGGGGTGGTGGGCCGGGGGGCCGGGGAGGGCAGCCAGGGTGAAGGGGATGCACAGCAGGGGTTAATCCAAGCTACCCCCTCCCCGAACCCCGCACCTGGAGGCGGCCCTCCAAGACCGCCTCTCCCTGCCAGAGGTAAGGGGGCTCAAACGCAACCCTCCATCATATTGTGGATGAATTAAAGAGGAAAATGAGGGAGAGACGGGAAAACTGTGCCATGGGGATACGGGCCGTCAGAGTCATCCCAGGCACTCGCTAAATAAACCTCCAGCACTGGCTTGCTGGGAGCGGTGGTAGGTGGCCGGCAGTGCATTCCTCCCTGGATCCTTGTTTGTGTTGGGGTAGGCTTTCAGCAGCTGGCGTTTTAACAGTCGGCGGACTAGAAACACGTCAGGCGTCCTTTCTTTCCTCAAAATAAAGCCCACAGGAAAATAAAACGGCATCTTGATTTCCTACTAACAGCCCCCCCTCTCTCCTCCCCTCTGAGCAGTCCCGTTTAGGGGCAGGCTCATATTTGCATACCAAATATAATGAAGACTCTGGAGCCAACCGACTACCTCCCGCCCAGTGCATCAGCCCTTCATTTTGCTGTATTTGCCTGGGGAAACGTGACGCCAGGCTCCCCTCTCCTCCTCCCGAAACCTCACTGTCACAGCAAGGAGCCATTAAAAAGAAAATACGCCCTGCCAGGTCTGTGCTAATCAAAACAGGACAAATAAACTCTGACACTCAACAACTCCCCAAGCGCCCACAGCCCTGGGTGGAGACTACAGATTAGTTATGAGTATGGCAGGCAGCAGGGTATGAGCTCGGGGGTCTGGAGTCACCCCTCAGCCACCTGTGAGCTGTTTAAGACGCCACAACTGAACGCCATGTTTATTTAAGATAAAGCACGCTCCCAAGATCAGAAGAGCACCCCTAAATTTTAGGTTGTGGTGCTCCCACCAAAGCACTTCTGGCAAGTTTACCAGGACTCAGAGCTGCAATTTTATCCAATTCACTGTTCACTGTCTGTGCTTCACCATCAATAAGGGAAAAGGACAGTGGGGAGATTCAGGCACGCCAAGTTTCACCCCGTTAGGTCACAGCAAAATTTGTTAGCAGTTGGACTTCTCTTCTTTGAGAGGAAAACGAAAAGCAAATTTCAAAAAAACATAAAGAGCAAAACAAGAAACCACACAAGATTTCTCAGTGGGATTAAGATAAAACATACTAATGCTGCTACATACTCCTATTTCCCTGTTAAAAGTGAAAATTTAGGATCAGCAAATATATGAGAAAATTCTCAATCTTGCTAGAAAGCAACAGAAAACCTAGTACGATGTGAAATAACCACAAGTAGTAAAATTGCTTTTAACCCTTTCTACCAGCATTTTGACTATGATATATTAAAAACAAGAAAAGAAACCAAAAAGCAAGCCTCTGTTCCAGACATGAATATTGCTTATCTAACAAGGATTAAGTCACACTTCAATTACTCCTTTGAAAACCGCTGCTATTTGCAAAGGGCATACTTACAAAAACATTGTAAATTGCTTTTTTTTTTAAACTCCACAGGCACCTTACAGAAGTCTGCAGTGAGAGAATGAGAGAAATGGGGAGAAAATATGTTGCTGTTTAAGTAAACTGATTAATAAGAGTAATTAATCGGTTACTGGAATTGGAAAAGAGCAACCCCATCTCCTGTGAGCTCTAAACTGGAAAGTCGGCACAGAAAGGGAACAACCACCACAACAGTGATAAAAGTGATCTTCTTGAGAGAAGTGGATGGTATTTTTATTTTGTTTGGGCCAATTCACATAGAGAAGCGTGCTTTGTACAGCAAAGTGAAAAGGAAAACAGTAGCTGCAGTAAAAGGAAATGGCCAACAGTGACTTTTATTTACAATTACCAAGAGACAGGCTATTATTGACCATATGTGCCACAATCGCCCTCCTTATCATGGGTTGGCCATCGTGTCCATTGGGAGCTGTTAATGAACTGGGTAATTGAGCTGCTGACATGTGTTACCAAAACAAAACAATAGGAAGAAGAGACAAATGAACATTTTATTTGCCAATCAGAGTAGGTTCCGCTTTTCAGAGAGCTGTGCCTAAGTAAGTGGCTGAATACATAAAACAGTGCATTGAAGGCAAGCAGATGCATGCACAATAATGGTTAACTGACAGCCTATGGCCCATCTGTGCTTAACATTTTGTTAAAGAAATTACTTGACTTGCTAAAGAGACAAATCATACAGCTGCCCCAAGTGCTGCATTATAAGAGATAAATCATTAGCTAAACTGTTTCATGCTTAAAATGACAATGCATATTAACAGTTATGCAGGGACATTTTGTCAGCACAGCTTGATGCAGTTATAACTTACAAAAAATGTGACAGCTCATAGCTATTCAACGATTTCAACTTAGAAGAGAATGACAACACTGTGAAAACAATTTCACTGCACTAACAATATACAGTTCACAGTCTCTTCTTTTAAAAAATTATTTTTTTTTTAATGATGAAATAATATGGAAAGGAAAAAAAAAATGGTCAGTGTCTAACTGTTCTGCACCATTAACCTGCTAGCATGTACTTCATTCAAAACCACAGAGCATCAAAAAGGAACACATTCCATTTTAAATATCAAAGACTGCATCGCCAGCACTAGAATAAATGGCTAATTCTCAACTCTGCATGAAAGGATAAAGAATTTCTAGAGTGAAAGGAAGGGAAGAGGAAACTGCAAATACAACTACAAAAAATCTCTTCTTATTCCCCCACCTCCTCTTCCAAAAAGAGATTTGTTTTGTTGATACAAGTAACATTACAGTACTTAACAGCTTTGCATGTGAGCCTGATCCCACTCTCAAGTTTCACCGCTGTAAATTTGCACTGGGAATTAGGGTTGTTATAAATAATAACAACATTATTATTTAATGGTGTAAACTAAATATAAAGGAACTGCAGTTAGCGCTCAGATCCTATTGTACAGGTAGTGCACACACATGGGCATGTATAGCCCAGGAAACCTGCCCAAGGGAGGGCAGAAAAACAGACCCCCTGCTCCCGACTCAGTCACACAGACTAGGGCAAGCCAGACCCTCAACCAGATTTACTTGAGCAACTGCACTACCTGAAATAAAAAACAACAACAAAAAAAATGCTATTTGGTAACACTCATCTAGCCTGTGGGACCTTTCCCTCTGCTTTCAGAGGCTGGTGCCCACATAAGGGTTAGCTCAGGTTTAATGACTAAATAAAGGTTAAATTGCTGGTTTTCCCCACGAAGACAAGACTGCCTTGCTGACTTAGTACAGTTTCTGTTCACTGGCCTCAAAGGGCTACTTTGCCATTTCCACTGGTATAAGAGCAAAGCTTGATCCAGGCAAGCTGTAGCCCTTGCTCAATCTCTCCCATCGCTCCCAGCAGATCCAGGGAAGGAGTTCAGCAAGAGGGAGCCGGCACTGTGATAACCCCAGGCATGACAAAGCACTCCAGCATGAACCCCTACAATCACACTGTCACTGGACTCTGAGTCACCCTGGACCGTCTCTCTGAATACAGCCTATTGACTTGGAGAGGAGGGCTTTTTGAAAAGCACGAAGAGGAGTCACACGCAGGTCCCTCTCGAGTGCCCACATCTGGGGGCTTTTCCGACCCTTCCCACCGGGAGCATTCGTGTAACGCTGCGAACATGAGTACTGTATTTAAGCATTGCAACATCTTGTCTTCTCACATAAAAGAACAGTAGCAGACTTCAAGTAAAAACTTCCAGACGACTCAAAAAAAGAACAACTTTGTCTCCTAAATTTAGAAAAATGTGAAGGAAACTAAATACTCAAATCCGAATGAGGTTTGCTCTCAACAACCCTTAGGAAGTTGATATTTTAGGCAACATTTTAATATAAAAAACAGGGAGACTTAAGAGGAAAGCTAAATCTCTCTTGTACAAATCCCAGGAGATACTAAGAAACAGAGGCTTCTTGTGTCTTCAAGCCAGTATCAGCTGATGGAAGAGCTGATCGGTAACCAATTAAGACTGAAAACATTGAGTATCCTGAGAGATGGAATTTGTCAGCTGAGAAATTAAATAAAGCAAATGAAGGAGTCTCTGGATAAATAATGAGACTGTATTAGCGGATTAAAGCACTACAAATAATTGAGCTGTCAGCAATCTTTCACCGTGTAGGCAGTGTGGATTCTTCAGAAGGAAAGAAAAAAAAAAAAAATCTATAAATTTTTTTGGCTCAATCCTTTGCAACAACAGCATGTAAACAAAACGCTAAAGTTATACAAGCTGATCAAACTTACTGGGCATACTAAGACAGAAAAAGCTGACAAGCATTTTTCAAAAACAGCTCTGCATTGCTTCACTGGGTTTTGACCAACTCGTAGAACAGCTAAAACATTTTGGAAGAAAAAAAAAAAGTTGTAGTACAGATACTTAAGGTAAAAAAATTGAGAATATTTTAAAACATTTCCTAGCTCTCTCAACTAGTTCTAGCACCTGAATTAATACATCCTTGATTCAAACCAGACAAATACTGACAGAGCAAGCTGTGTAGGTACTTTCATCTCAATGTCAACATTACAGTCCCCAAAGTCTCTATTGGAAATCAAGGCTATCATCTCTTCTTAAACCCACAGCTGCAGCCAGACCACCCCTCAAGCCACTTTTACCTACTATAGAGCTAAACTGAGTTATACGATCATCTCTATTTATCACTCTCAGGACTTGGAATGGCCAAAATATTTCCAGACTTTTTTTTTTTAAACAGAATATTGAATTTTGTCATTGAATACTCCATTTCCTCTAGAAATCACTTATACTTTGCAGAAGATTGCTGGGGTTTTGTTAAAGAAAACTAGGAGTGCTGACTTTTTTCTTTTTTTTTTTTCCCTTCATTTTCCAGACTTCAGTCAATAAAAAAAGGTTACATTTTTCACCAGATACTTTTTCTGTGATTGATTTTCCAAGGTACTACCTACTCCTGCCAAATGCCTCTTTTACAGCCAAATCTGTTAGTAACTCAAGGTCACTCCCATCACAACTACATAAGAATTGGGGTGCTGACCTCAAAATCCATCATCTTCTGTCATGGGACCTGGTCCTACTGGGTACTGAGCCCTCCAGTCCCACTGGCCAAAGACAGTCTCTGCCCTTGTAGTTGTTCCAGTATTTGGGATGAAAGGACCCTTTGCACTGCTACAATGGGATAGCAGTAGGGTGCTCAGCACCTCTTTGTGTTACTTCCCATGAGGTTTTTCATTCCCAGCTCCTGCCTTGGGCACCAGCATGGGGTGCAGGACCCCTTGGTGCATGAGACTCCCTGGAGCGCACAATGCTGTTTCATTCGTTATACTGCCTGTGATGCTGTTACAGTAATTAACTTGAGTCCACCCAAGAGCCAGTCACCTGCTCTTTGTCTCTTGCCCTTTGGAGTTTGTGTGCCAGTGAGCTCCTGGCATCATCCTTTAATTACCCTTCCAGGTGACTGACACCCGAGAGCTCACGGTGCAACACCTATGCATAACCCAGACTGCTCCGGTTAGGTGAAACGTGAGCAAACAAACCTCACAAAAGCTATTAGAGCTCATAGATGCCACCTGACCATACCGTTGCCATATTACAGATTATAAGTGGACATGAGAAATTAAAGCAAGACATTTTCTATTTTTTAGGCAGACATTGAAACAGCTGAAATTTGGGTGATTAAAAAAGGTGTTCCATGCACACACACAGTGCTATAAAGAGATTAACACTATGATTTGCTAATAATGAAGCAAGGTATACATCTTGCTATCTACTCAAAAGTAACATGGGGAGCTTAATTTCTGAAGAAAACACACAATTCTTCAGTCCAATAAGAAACAACAGAAAAAAGCCCAACATCAGCCAGCCTCTGAGCAGTCAACAGAAGGGACTGATGTGCCGTGCTGGGCTGCAGCCAGCCCCATAGCACCTTTACAGCACGAAAATGCATCCAGCTGGGAGTCACTCTTGATCTAGTCTCTACACCACAGACATATGCAATTCCCATACATTTGCTCTGATTTACTACTTGTTGACAGATCCTGATAAATGCTCTTGAAAACCTACAAGAACGGTGGTTGCTGGTGAATGCTTAATGGCAGAGATGTCAAAAATTATTTGACTAAACATATACGAACTTATTTCACCTTGTTTGAAACCTCTGCAGATATTAACAATAAATGTATAACTGTCTCTGAATTATTAGCAGCCCCAAAACCTGAAAAAGTAACTCTGCCCCAGATTTTGTGAGATAAACACACTGGCTTTTCTTAACTGTTCCTCCATACAAATAAGACAGAAGCAGCAGGATGCCTGTTGGTATATCCTGTAGGCTTTGCTTGGACACTAACATTGCAAAACACATTATGACTATTTGTTTCTTTTTTTCCCCCTCCCACAATATTATTTATTTTGAAAGAGTATTTGTTCAGGAATCAGAATGAAGTTTTAATTAATATCAACACCCTTTATATAACCTCGACATTAACAGAGATTTAAAACAATGAGAAATGAAACGTGTGCGTTGATAAGCATGCAATCCACAGTGTGCACAGAGCACAACTTATGTAATACTTACATTATTATGCCAATGTAAAACATTAGCCTAACTATTGCCTTCACTATATTAATTTTAGCAGACTTCACCATGGTACTTTGTATTTTGTAGCTGTTTAAAAGGAACTATAATTTTAAGCACTTCCCAACAAAATTTGGCTGCAAAACATTTCCCAGAAAGCTGCAAATTAAACAAAATAAACCAGGCAAATCAAGCAACAAATAAGGCTCCTTTGATTTTTTGGGGATAGGGAAGTACCTTCACTCTATTTTAAAATATCATTCCTACAGGCATTTAAAGAACTGTTCTACACCAGTGTTACCCAACCTTTATTTAACCCACAGACCACAGCAGTCCCCAGGAGGATGGTCTGTGAAATGCCTGCTGGCTCCCAACTGCTCCCGGCACCGCCGGGGCTGCGGGGTCAGAGTCAGCCCCAGTTACTGCACGGCTTTTGGCAAAGGGCTGTGATGAGGGTTTTCAAGGTTTTGGGGGGTTTTGCCCCCTCCCCCTTTTTTTTGGGCAGGGGGGAAGTGTTCAGTGGTTGGCTTTTTTTTTTTTTTTAATTATCAGTAATTAAAGCTACAGAGTTTTAGTTGCTACTAAGTATGTTGTCCACTTCCCAGCTTTCTCTGCTGCAGTGCAAAATAGTGGAATGTAAGATCCAGGGATTTTCCTAAAAAGTTTTAGGTAAACCTTTAAATAAACAAAAATATTGAAGAGCCTGAGCAAAGGGATAAAATTTTAGACTGAGGCTTAGATATTTGTTCAGTTTCTAACAGTCTCATGGATTTGAGGCTGGCTTGGGCCATTTAGCTAATCTACCCTGTATTTATTAACAGCTGTGAAGCAGTATAGATCCAATGCTACACCTCTGCTACACGTCAAGCATGCGGGATAACTCCTGCATCCCACCTGCAATTACAGCCTCCCAGGTCCAATTCCCAAGACATGTAACCCAAGGTACCAGATCCCCATTTCTTACTAACTTCTCCTCCTGATTATTTTTCATTCTCACGCCATCTCACCCTGCCTTGTTGTTTCCAATTCCAGCTTACAGTTCTTCACTCTTCCACAGTGCAAGGTGTTACAGGATGCCAAAATGTCTCAGAGCTCTGCAGTACAGAGCTCTACACTTGCTGACACACCTGACAAAAAAATTTGACAGATTATTAAGCACTCTCGAACTGAATCTTTCCTACACAAATCGGAGTTGTATTTTTTCCTGTCTCAGCTTCCAGAGACTTAAGGAGCACAGAATATGCTACACACACTATCCTCGACATGCAGATCCTTGCCACTGCCAAAATTTACTACAGGCACACCTTACCCACAGAGTAGCTGTGTAAGTGCATACACAGTAGGGCATAATCTGCCAACGGTGCGTGCATACGTAAAAATACAAAACACACTTTCTGTTAAGACTGACAGTAACAATCATCTGGTATGAAGACAAGGAGAGAAAAGAAGGCAGCTTTAATTTTATAAAGGTACAGGTGTGCTGTAGGATCTTTCATATCCTGAGCACACAGATCAAGGCAGTCCCGTGATACATGCACATTGCATGTAGTGTCCCTACAACACAAGCACCTGGAGTTTCGATGACTTAAAGTGACATGATTGTCTAAACAGAGAGTATTTAAGTCATATATAAGGTACAAAAACACACATGCTATCACTTGTTTGCTCTTTGCCATTCCCAACTGAAGAGACACTAAAGAACCTAGTTCTTCATCCCAAATATTAAATGCAAATCTCATAATTTCAGTGGGCTTTGGATCAAGCCTCTAGATTCGGATGTAGCCCTCAATCACCCACAGGTATCAGGAATTTCCATGCACAGAAGACACAAGGTAGATGGCCTTTAATTTAGCTTCTTTTTCCCAGATGGAAACCCAATGAAACAGCCTGTGATTTTTTTGGAGCACGAAGAGGAGTTCATTGTTAGATGATCTCCCACACACTGAAAATCAATGGTTTCATTAAAGCTGATGGTTTTACCCTCCAGAAATAGGGCAAATTCTCTAAGATAACAGTGAAAGTGGTCCCAAACAGATTTAAAATGTTTAAAAGTAGAAAAAAAATTTACCAAAATGCAAACACATGAATTCGGAAGAGTTGTTAAAATGCCTAGTTTCTTAGCAACAATCTTTGATCTCTGTAAAATCAGCTATCTTAAATTGTTAGGCTGTAGGGTTAATTGATAGCATCTACTTAAAGGTTCTCTTTGTTTCCCAGAGGTCCTCAACATTACGGGGGAAAGAGGAGGGGTGTTAGAAAAAGATATGGGAAAAAGCTTTATGTCAGCTATAAAAATTCTGGCTCCTGCTTCATCCTGCCTTCCAGTGCTATGGCACCACTGAACTGAGTCCCTGTTTGTTCCACTCGTACAGACCAGAGCACCGCAGCCTGCGAAGGCTCACACATGTGATGCTGGGTGCCCAGTAACACTGCAAGTGAGAGTCTTAGTAGCTCCACAGTAAAACATGTAACGAGAGCTTTCTTAGGTGGAAATAAAGGTAGTTCTCGTTGCTTCTAATTTCTCTGAAAACACTGAAATCCTCCTAATACTGCACCACATTCAAAAGGGGGTTGAATACTGCACCACATTTCAAGAGGGTTTCTTGAAAGCAGACTCTTCACATCCCCAGGGTGCTTGGCATTTGCCTGCCACCGTATGAAGCTGTATGAAAACGGGAGCTTGGGTTTGGCTGCATGAGAGCCATCTCTCGTCTCGTAAGTCCAGTCTGAAATAGAAATATCCCCATGATGAGTACTGGAAGAAGTGCAACCGCTAACACACAGCCCACCTCCCCCTACCTATGCAGACAAACAGTACATATTTTGGTGGGCTTTTCTAGGAAGCTTAGAAAAAGAGAAGTATTCAACACCCACTGAATTTCAGCAAAAATTATGCACTTATTGTCTACTTGACAGCAAATTTTTTAAATGTTAATTTTTTCCTCATTCCACACCCTATGGATTGTGAGATGCAATTCTCTGTCTGCTTTGGGTCAAATCCTGCTGAGAGCCACATCAAAGTGTTAAATACAGATTAGGAAGTCAAAACTTGGCCTGCAACACGGCTGGACAGAGCCTGACGATAGGGCCTGACAGATGCCCCAGATGCATATGGGGGAGCCTGCCAGAATGAACTCTGCACAATAGCAGAGAGACAGAAAAGAATAAAAGCTGCATGCTCCCAGCCAGCCGCCTGTGTCTGCAAAGGAAAACAGAGATCAACTGAGAAACAAGCTTTTTGCAGCTTTTCTAAGTGGCTTCCTTTTTATTGTAGAGAAGCAGGGTAAGGAGATGCAGGGTCCCAGGTTTAATGCTGTCCAAGGGGAACTCAAATCACAGAAACAAATGCAAAAGAGAGACTCTGCGAAAGCCATGTTTGTGAACTTTTTGCCTTCATCTACTGTTGGCCAAGTAATCCACGTTTCTCTGTCCCTGGTAGCGCATAATGTTGTGCCTTTGGGCTCACAGCAGAAGCCTAGAACATTCGTTGTCACTACAGACATTGAATTTGATAGGAATAAACAGAGAGGCTTCATTGCTGCAACAGCTTACCAACATCTCCACTGCAGTTTGGGTATCAGTGGGCTGAGACCACTGCTCGTCACGGAGATCAAGAACCTCCATCTCCGCTTTAAAGTCTAAAGATGTCTGGTGCACCATCATGTGCTTACACCATTATGTCCTTTTCACAAGGACATCTTAAGATCTGTGTCGGTACAGCTCCCAGCGCAGTGGCAGTCTGTGAGCAGGGCTCCTGTTTACCACAGCAATATAAATAACAACAAGTGGCTGAGCAACAGATGGCCTGGAAACATTTCTGATGTTTTCAGTGACAATTACCTTATTCAGACACTCTAGTTAGACTTTCCAAATCATGGTCTAAGGGCATTTACCAAATAATACCTTCCACACAAACTTTGACCCAAGGCTGTGCTCTGGTCAACATTCATTTAATTCTAACATATATCAGCATATATAAATGGATTAACCAATATGTGCGGTGGATAACCTCACAGTGAATGCTCAGATTGTGATCTTCAAAGAAGAGCCTGCCTCTGCCATTAAAATTAATAACAGTCATGCTGTTCTGTTAAGGTAGCAGAATTTGTATTGCTAAAATCCCTGCACTGCTTTGAAAGTCTCCTTCAAACATTCAGAATTGTTTTGCAAAATTCAAATGTGCAGATTTTTCTTTGCGATTTGACTGCTCAGGAAAAAAAGTTTGCAAAAGTGGTTCAATCAAAACAGAACCTCATTCTAGCTTCCATGGCCATCCTTGTGTTGCTTTTTCAGTCCCACAGGGCTCAGGATCCTTCCTATATTGTTCTATAAGACACAAACCCAGTACAAGTACCCCTGAGATTTTTGATCAGGATCTACAACAAGAATAATAATTAGGATCTCTGTGAGGAAGAGTCTAGACCATCTTTTGACCAACTCACAGCGAGTGGGGACATCGTTGCCTGTCTCAGAGCAGTCACACGTTTAAGTAGAATGACAAAAGCAAGCATCATTCCTTCCAGGAACACTACTGCATTGGAGACTTGGAATTTTCATTACCACCTGGGACCATCAAGGGTTCAGCAGAAGGTTTGTGATCTTTCTAAGCAAGCTTGGACTTTGTTTTGAATAAAAAATGGGCCTATTTATGGTTTTGCATCAAAGTCATGTGAAACGTGTGGTTTTGCATGGCTTCAATTAGAGACAAGCCTGAGGCACAAAAAGTTCAGATCCTGATCTGGATCCAGACCCACCCAAAGCTGAGGGACATTTAGACTAAGGCACTTGGTTTTTGTCCACCTCTGATTCCAGCATGAAAATCAGGTGGGACTCACTTTCAGCAAACCCCCACTCCTCCCCAGATTTTTGCAGCTTTTCCAACTTGACACGGCAGCAGCAGCAGCAGGAAGGCTCCTATGACTTCTGATGGGATCTGAAACCCATAAGACACTGAGTCCCTGCAAACCAAAACCATGGCATCTTCCCAGCTCTCACAATTAAGCTTTAAGCCATAACGAAAAAAAGAAAATCCAAATTAACAGCCATATTGACAGTTTTATAGACCCCTGAGGGCTCTGCCTACATCCAAAGAAGACAGTGGGGCTTTTTTAAATTAAAGTGAATTAGCAATCAAGTTCCTAAGAAGGATTCATTTAATAAATTAAAGGGCAGAATTCAAAACAATTTCAAAAGTAATCTTTTAGCCATAAATCGTTCTCTGTACAGTGGAAAAATGGAACATTGTCATTCTGAGGCTTGTCTTAATTGGCATTCAGTTGTTTTCCTCTTTTAAAGTAATTGTTTATTACGTTAGTGGGCATCATCTTGCAGTAAACTAACGTTGCCATCGGCTTCATTAGGAGCAAGATAAGCTCCTAATTCTTTTCTGATAAATCCAAGGGCTTATTCAGTTAATTTTTGCAGGAAGAATTAGGGAGAAAGAATTAGAAGTAAATTTGATCCTGCTGAGCCACTGAAGGAACCGAGATTCCCACCCTCCTTCTCAGCCTTTGAGTCCACCAACACACTGAACAAACTTTTGGCTTTCTGAATTTTGCACCCCACGTACAGCATGGTTTTAGGAGTGTGTTCCCATGACGCAGGGTGAGCGCTCAGCTCACATTAATTAGCAGAGTTCCATCAGGACCAGGCTCTAGCGCAAAGTATTTTACAGGGCTTAAACTCACAGTTTAGCAGTACAGATACTCTCACAAACGAAGTTAAAGTCAATCCTGCAAACCCTTGAGTGTTTATATCAAACTCAATGCAGCTACCATTAAAAGTGACGACTTGCAGACTCCTAAAATGCCATTCCCTTTAATATGATTTCCTATGGTAACACACAATTCATTGGAGGGCCTTTGCACCTATTTAGGAACAGACAGACTTTCAAACTAACTTCAGTGGAGCCATGACAGATTATACCAGCAAAGGTTCGGCTGCTCTGTCGTTTGGGTATGTTTCCAATTCATGTCATTTCATGCTTTCAGACCATGGTTGCAACTTGGTGAGGAAGGGAATATTTGCCCTTCTCCTTGTTTCACATTTTTCCTTCCAAGCTTTCTCCCCCCACCTCCCCCACTCTGTGCTAGCGGAAAAACAAAATCTTGTTAAAGCCTTTCATGAAAAATGGAAAGAGAGGGAATCATCTGTCTCTAGAGGGAGAGGCATGTGGTCATGGCATTCATTCAGGATGCTTTAGAGTGGAGACTGACTATGCACTGGACAGTCTCTGAGATCAGAGATGGGCACACGTCTGCCCCGCAGTAGCTCCTTCTCCATTCCCACTCTTCAAAAGGTCCAATGAGTGCTTAAAAACAAACAGATCAAAAACCAAACAAAAACCCAACAATCCTTTACTACCACCCCCCACATAAGCCCCAGGCATTTGAACTTGGCTCTGCCACACGCCAAGCAAGCACCCGAATGCCCAATAGAGGGTAGTTATGCAGACTACAAGTGGAGGAACTCAGAGAGGACCCAGAGATGTCTGGTTACAGCTTTTCCCTCGGGGCCAGGGAAACACGTCCCTTCCCTGAGGCAGGGAGCTGCCCTGCTCACGGCAGAGGGGACAGGCACTTTCTCCCCCTACTTCCAACCAGGAATTCCAGCTGAAGTCAGGAAACTTCTCCTAGCAAATATGACGTGCTCCCAAGAAAAGTCTGTTTTGTCCAACTGCCAGGGCCTTGACAGTAAGTGTGCTTTGTTTAAAAAAATTGAAGCTTGTCTGTTATGGCTCAAGATTTTTTCTTATGACTTTCCTCATATACTTTATCAACACAAAATTCAGAAAGATTTACCAAAAGATTTAATTAAGAGGCTGGAACTATTCTGGTATAACTGCACTGAAGAGCAGCAAACACATTACTGTTTTCATGAGCACACCAAGGTTTTCCATTATGCTAACTGATGTCTCTGGAGTTTAGGACTTTCCAGGGCACAATGTTATGTACTAAATGCACAATTCAGGGCTACAATATTCACACTACGCAAGTAAAAATCTAACAGATAATCTCTTTTCTGCCACTTCTTGTCACATTGGTTCTCAGAAATACCCAATTATCATTGCACATTATATTTTAATCGCCATTCAATGCAAACATAATCGGCTTTAGTGAACAGTCATATTTATTATTCCTACAACTATGCTCTTCTCTTCCTCCCCCAAAGCATAACCAAAGTTGCACCGTTCAAACAAATCTCTTTAGAAAGTCAGGCAAAGTGCCTCCTAAAGGCACCAGAATAACAGAATTTAAAAGAACCGTATTCCACTTTTTTTTTTTTTGCTTGTTTCAATGGGGAGCATCTTAGCGTGGAACTAAAATAAGTCAACACCACGAAGCACAAAAGATTGCAAGGATTTTCTGCAGCATGGGCTTGTCAAAGCAAGTAGGCAGCCTTTGTGTGCTCCGGCACAGCGGGAGCATTCCTCCAGGTCTGAGTGGCGGAGCGCCCCCGGCCGCGGCTGCCCTGGGCGCCGGGGTTCCCACACCCAAGGCGGTGGGAAGAGGAGAAAGCAGAGCGGCAGAAGTAGCGTTGTAAATGGGATGAACTGGTCAACGCACTTCTTAGGAAATGCATGGCTTCCAGGAAGAATCACGTGGAAAGATTTACAATACCTCCACATCAAAGGGTTTGACGTTGGCTATACTGGTTCTTTCAAAAGAAAGCCATGTCTGTCCCCTATAGCATCAGCTCTACTGACTCACGAAGGAGTGCAGAGACATTGCTGAGAATCCTGTATGTCCATACAAACATATGGTTTAGCTTTTGATTTGAAAAGAAAAAAAAATAACAAAACACCACAACAAAGAACCCAAAAATTATTCAAATACAATCCCCATTTTTCCGTTCTCCATTAGGGATGCCTCAATTTAAGTCTCAGTCTTGCAAAGCGTTCCGATAAATTATCAGGTTTCCCCAGTTAAAACTTCATATTTCTATTTTCCCTTAACACCTTGCACCAAGTCAGCTTTAAGGATAACGCCTGTGTTAGGAGCGTGAATGGGTGACCCTCCGGTACACACTGACCCAAAGATAAACTTTGACCTGATGTTTGCTAATAACACTTCTTCTTAAGATGCCTTGTTTCTTTTATGAACTACTGCCTGACTCTAGGATCTAGAAGCTGACATGCATTAATATACATCTCTGGGTGCCCTTTGACTTGGCCATCAAGACCCTTTGACCCCAGACTTGATTCCTAAACCCTGTCAATTGTTTGCAAGTGGAAAAAACTTATTTTCTAGTAATAATTAATTTTGGTCATGTTTTATTAAGCATTTCTCCTCTCTTTTTAACTTGTTCTCATTTGAATTTGGGTATAACGGGTGCTTATTTCATTTAGTGGTTTTCCAGAGAAAACTCCAGAGTATACTAAAGATACTCCTTTAGAGTTTAATCCTTTGTTTTCAAGCTTTGTAAAACTCCCAGTAACACTCAAGTGCCTTGACATTTCAAAAAAAGCACCCCATGAACAATAATATATTCTAAAAAGCCTCCTTTTGTGCACTGCTTTTCAGATTTATCTGTATATTTCTGCAGCTTCACAACTTTTTTCAGTTTACAGCACACTTCAGATGTGATACCACAGCCATAAAAAGCCAGTGGCAAAACTTCCATCAACTCCCACGTTAGCAGGATCCAGCCCCTCAGCTGAGGCACTTGGCACCAGTTGCTAGCCAATGCTAGACATTTTTAGACTTACTTCTTGAAAGGAGAAATGCATGTGTCTACACAAAAAAGTGTATATATTTTATTTCATTTAAATATTTATATACATATATTCCTATACTCTGTAGCCTCTGTTTTAGCAGCCATATACACATACTCTGTACTAAAGGAGAGGGCGAGGAGCCCGCCGCCAGCCCATCCCCACCGGCCAAGGCATGCTGCCGCTTCCTGGTACATTCCGAGATGGAAATTTCTAATTCCTGGAATCATGTTACATTATGGCAGGAATTGCTGCACTTCTGCCTGTTTTACATCAGGACTGAGAGATCGCACAAAGAGAACGAACGCTTTCCAGTGCTTAGATGATGTATCAAGTGTACGTCGCACACATAGCATTATAGCAATCAGCGTCTGGTAAGGAACACCATCAAATAAAAGGCCTCCAGTCTCAAGAAGGAGCACTGGGACACAGCAAATGAGGGGTTTTAGCAAAACGAAGCAACTAGCCTTTATTTTTGTTCATAAAATGCAGTACAGCTTCAGCAATTATGATGTTATATTCTTAGAGCTGCTCTGTTTTCTTGCTAAGCAAAAATATTTCCCAAAAGCTCCAAGAAAATACAGTTAAAAATTAAGTTTTGCATTAAAAAAAACAAATCCACACACCACCAGCCAACACTCACTGAAGAAATCTAAAAGGGCAGGGACACATCAGGCAGTTGCACCAACAAGGAGAGGCAGAAGCTAGTGCAGAAGACAACACACTCAGGTTCCACTTCTTGCTGCAGCAGATGAATGCGACTCTGATTTGGGGTGGCGGAAAAGCCAGAGGAGAAATTTTGTGCTTCCAAGCATCCCACCGCTGCCCTGAGGGTCACATCCAAAGCACTTGCATGCCAAGTGCTCGCCCCACACCTCAGGTCCCCAGGCTGACAAGTGGAAGCGTTCCCTTCCCTGCTGTCTGCCAGGGGCCAGTCCAAGGCAACCTCCAGCCTCGAGGCATGCTTGCCCCAGGGACACTGGGGCCTCGGTCACACACACAGCACCTAGGAAACCCTGCCCAGACAAACAGCAGCAATCATGGGTTGGGTTTTTTTTTGATCCTTACGCATGCCTGAAAAGACCCAAAATGTTCTTTCCTGCTTCCAGAACAGAACATACCCCAAACAATGTTGGTTTTGGATGAGTCTTTTCAGGCTTATGGGCCTGATTTCTGCCCTGGATCAGGCGATCAGACAGATTTCTGTAGGACTAAACCATGAAGAGACACAACTGCAGCCAAGAGAGAAGACCTTCTCCAAGCAAGGCCCTCGCAGGCAACATCCATCCTGTTGACGTGCTCTGCAGCCAGGGCTCACTCTGTTTGGAACCAAAGTCTAAGGAAGAAGCAAAGCTCCCTGAAGCTCATGGGACAGACTGGGGTGCTGGGGCAGGTATCCCGACTCTCCAGCTTTCACCAGAACAAGGTATTCAAACACCAAGTTGTTTCGTATGTTCAAATAATAGATAGTACACACCACAGGACTTTAGAGTAAAGCTTTCTGTTTTCTTTTCCCAGCTAAGCTGACTCCATCCAACCATCCTTTCTTTGCCCCATTACAACATGAAGACTATTGCTTCCTTTTTCACTCCTATGCTCCAAATTTTAAATCTGCAGAGCCTATTGAACCGGTATCCTACCCAACAACACAGTGACAACCCCTCTGGGATATGCACTAACCTTCCTTGCTCCAGGCAAATACAGCTACTCCCAGGAAGTTAGAACAGAGCACTTTCCATTTGCAGCAAAAGAAATAAGTTTAGATAATATTTGGAAACAGCTGAAAATCAAAGGAGAGAGACAATGAAACTAGGCCAGCTAGTGAACTACACAGAACAGGATTTCCGCTGCCATACATCCTAGTCCAAGTCCAGCTGGAGGTATGGGGCAAAGCAGCCTGCACCAGCTAAGGCTCCATGCCCTTTCTAGAAATCCTCTATTTTCAGCTGATGTAATGATAATGATGAACAGTCTTGATATATTCAGAGACATCCTTATAAAAGCCTTACCCTCATCAAGTTTTGATATTAATAAAGTTCTCCTGTAAGGGGTCTGGTCCAAACTCTTAAAACCAAACAAAATCAACTAATGGATTTAATGCCAATGGACTGTAGATAAAACCCTATGGACACCAGGAGGGACCCATACCAAATAAGAAAGAGGTCATTGGTTCTGTACAGTTATTCCAGCTGGAATTCTTAGACAGTGAAGTGTTCACATAGTGCCATTTTTTCTATTACTATGTAGCTTTGAAACTATGCTATGCCTGACGTATACAGGAATTTCTCTTCTTTTCTTCTCCTTTAAAAAAAAAAATACAGTGGCCACTATAAAAGAAAAGTTGATATTTCTTCTTGTATGATGGCAGAACCCTTCATACAAGCACAACCACACTGAATACTCTTTTAGATCATTTGTTAGACTGAAATTCAAAGGAGGGTGCAACGTAGCCAGGAAAAAAAAAAAAGGTCCCTCTGGTTAAAATTTAGCATGTAAGATCTCAACAAAAGTGATTTTTGACTGTGCCAATGCCTTTGTTTTCTCAACAACAGTGACAAAAATTGATTTCTTCCTTCTCCCCCACAGTAAACCATTACCAGCTGTTGATGGAGTATTTTTTTAACATGCATTAAGTCATATCGTATGTTGTCCATTTCATGTGTGTAGAGCATTTTTTGCTACAAATTCTTTACCATGTTATACCAATAAATCGAAGAGTACCGCCCAATCTTGTAATACAGCTTAGGGTTTATTAACGCAAGTGGGATTCCAGCAAACAGGATCACACCAGAGACTAAAGTTACTTTTACGCAAAGGTGATCACAGCACCATGCTCAAACCAACGCAAAGCCTTTTGGCAGACTTGGCCCATACAGAGCAACAGGCACTCTTTCCAACTAAAACCGATTACGCATTTAAAAAAAGATACAAGTAGTTAAGTAATGTTGTAAAACTTAATGTATTTCAAGATGGTTCTCGCCACACACTTCTGTCCATGTGTCTGTTATTACACAACTCTCTTCATCAGCTGGCTCAAGACTAGAGCGCTTCTCTCGCATTACAAATTCATTATTATCTCCTTGTCTCAATAACAGCAACAATTTAGTGCAACTGTGAAGATAAACTCAGGAATCTTTTCTTACGCCAGGACCTTAAAATATGCCTGTTTATGGGCACATCCATTTGTGCAAATAAAATCGTGTATTTGTTTTGTACGTGTAAATTCAGGCCAGTGGAAAATTAAGCCCCATGGGGATAATTTAACCAACAATACAAAGAAAATTGTGAGGCAAATCTGAAACTTTGTCCTTAATTTACCCTGTTAGGGCAAAATAAGGCAGGAATCTCATACCATGTGTGCTACACCACTTAGGTACAACAGCATATGTTAAGTAAGGAGAGTTGCAGCCTCAGCTCTTAATCTCATTGTTTATTGTGGTTTAAAGTCTGACCCTTAACATTATATGTGGTTTAAAACTGTATTTGGAGGAAAGAGAGCGAAAATGACTCTCCTAGGTTTGTAAATATGTTTGTCTTTAAGGTTTGTTCCAGAGGAAACCATGCGTGCCTTAGCTTGCTCCATATGCAAACCCTTACACGATTTTTAAACATGCTAATGCTCACATTCTGCGTCTCAGGTTAATCGCGAAGGGTTTTTTGTTGGTTTTCTACTAGCAGCTTGCGTACAATCCACCAACCCACCACTCTTTATGTATATATGTTGAATAATTATGAAGCAGTGAGTATTTATCACCGTTTCTGAGCAGTAAGCAGAAAGAAATACAATACTATTACTTCCAGCTACTGGCTTTCCCAAGATAATTAGATAACACAGTGGACTGAAGCCTTGGTTAGTCCAATGCTGTTCAAGTTAAGTGATTGACATGCCTCTGTCTGGCTGCTCTATTAACTGTTTCATTTTGTTGCTATTTGCAGTTTGCTTGGCTAATACTTCGAACAAATACAGACTGTTTCTTTAGCCCCTTTTTTCTCTTTGACCTTCTCCTGCCCATTTTCTTTGAGTCACTTCAAACTGCCTTGAAAAGGCCTGTTGAATACGCACAGTCCATCAGAGTCCCAGGTTCATCCCATTCCTTGCCCTGAATGCTTTACTTCAAAGATGGGCCGCATTCTTTAATTGCCCTTTGAATTAATATCAAAGGGTCACAATGCGAGTGCCAAAAGAGAAAGAGGCTTTAATGAAGCAAAGAGCTGCCATTCATTTGCAGATAAGCACGTTTTTATGCCTGACTGGTCACCATGGCTAAATGCTTCATGAAGAGGAGGCAGGGCAAGGCAGAGAGACTTTTCCTTAAGTGGTGATTAGTTCAAACAAACAAGAGTAAACAAATAAAAAACAACACAAACATCCCGACAACAGAAAATAAGTTAATATGGCTGAATGTGTTAAAAAACAACCGACATCCTATTGTGTCAGTACGGCCATTAACCCTTTGCAAAATGCTGGGGTCCGGCTTTGCAGAGCTGCAGCTCAGCCTCTGCTCCAGCCCCCTTGTTTCCCTTGCCTTCCACAAAAAACATTTCGGGGGTTAAACTTTCACCCTTAGTCCTAGCCCAAAGACACAAATTGTTTTCATACAGTTGTTTCCAGAGGTATTAAAAAAAATAATTAAAAAATCTGCCTTTGCAATACAGAATAAAGAAAAGGAATCAGCAAGTTAACTTTGCTTATTTTTTTCCTGAGGCAGAGCGTGTTCAGTGGTTTGCATTTTAGTGCCTGTGTAATAACAAGCTCAAATTATTTACTGATTTACATTTTACTAATGCATTCAGTACTGTGCCAAAATGTGTGAGTGTTCAGCTTTCTTAATTGGCTAAAGGTCTCCGATATTTTGTTTTAAATTTCAATACTTGGGGATTTTGTTTGGTTGACTGGCTGGTTTTACTTACTTGAAACCTATGAAGCTGCACTAAGAAAATTTACTCAGCTTCTTAATCCTACCTATGGAGTCTTCTATTTTCTCTTTAAAATACCAAGAATATAAAATTAAAATGAGAAGCTTTAACGTATATTGTAATGCAATTACAGCCACAATGCAAGTATACAGAAACAAGCAGTTCACAGGTGTCCTCTTTATAAATTCTGACTTATTATTTATAGACTCAGGCTTCTCTTTGCACAGAAATAATAACTTACTTAACAAATACAAGGTTGTTTTATTGCGGTAGAGTTATCCCCCCATGAAAGAGGATTAGCTATACTCATAACAGTGTAAAAGTGCCCTATAAGTGCATTCACATCAGGAATTGTGCTGGTATCTCCCATAACTAAGAAGGTTGTAGGCGTACAAACAGCCTGGAGAAACACAGACCACATTTTTAGCCCCACTTCTTCAAAAGGGATTTCTCATTAATATTGCATACACTTAAGCCTAACCCTGCGTGCAACCTGTCACAAGACTTTCCCTTACTGACACTTCCTGTGATCTTTTCTTTTTTTGTACCCCTCTGCCACTACCCTACTCCTGCCTTGCTCAGCAAGAGCACTCATCACCCCCTTCCCGGCTCTGAATCTTTATTACTCACCAGAACATGAAGAATTTTGACCTTAAACATCCAGCTGGAAACTCGGTACTGACAAACACTGGAAAAGCATCTCGCATTTTCGCAGAGGGAAAGAAGCGGAGGGAAGAAGCATAGCAATGAAACCGTGCAAGAGAAGAGCTGGAAAGGTGTCAGCTGCAGAAGAGAGACAGAAGTGGCTTGGAAGTTTCGGTGCCAACACTAGCATAGCTAAAGTGCATCTTTTTCAGAACATAAAGCCATATGTCAAGCAGCCTGCTAGGAAACCGCTCAATTGTACTGCCTTAAGTTAACGGTACTACTGAAACTGTAATTTTGGTGGTTTTTTGAGCTAGCCTGATTTGTGATCCTACTTTAACACTAGTCAAGACCCTAGAAACTCTGGATTAACTCTGAGATTTATTTCAGTAAATGTCAAACACCACCAAGGTTGTACCGTTCTCCTAACACCTGATGCTCTTCTGTTTCAGAATTGTTACATTTTCTAACACATTTTTCCAAAAATATTAGCTAATTTATTTTCCCTATATTTTCCATATTTCAGACAATTAATTTCAGTCTCCTTCAAATGTTCACAGACAGTTCTGTACATTAGGCTAGATTATAGTATTGCTGGTAATGAAACACATACTGCCCCATTTGAATTCCTCTTCTAGAAACCACAGTGCAGCTGACTTCTCTGCAACGCCAGCCTCCGTAGAGTATTAGAAGCGAAACTGCGTCACACTACATCTAGAAATAGTGACTTATACGCCACCTCCACTCCTGTAATAATGTTTTCCACGTGCACACATGCAGCACACTTAAGAGCAAGGCTTGCAGGGACAGCGAGCTGAGCAGATCGACGGCACAAGCTCAGGACTTGAGATGGCAAAGCCGTACTTCAGGGCTTGCTTCAAGCTGGAGGGACTGACTTCTTGGCCGGCTCACAGCACCAAACCACGCACCAAAGCGGCCTCCTCCATGCCACAACCTCACAGGAGAAACAGCGGGCAGGTGAAGCCAGGCACCACCAGTTTTGTTAGCTTCACAAGCAAAAAAGATGAGGCTCGGACGCAGACATTAGGGCCCCAAAGCTGGCACAGCCCCAACTTCACCACCAGGAAGGATCTCACGGCCACTCACAGCCATGAGATAGACATTACGTTATCATTACAGGAGCTGGGACCCCACATTTTGACCCACATCAGGTCAAAACTAACACAAGTCAAACACATCTACCCACACGCTAATTGCGACAATTATTACATTATTGGAGTAATCACCGAACACGTGGACTATCCTCTCTTAACTAGCAGTACAACGGTGTTCGCAGTTTGTATAGATCTTCTTTGATACAAATTGCTCTTATTCATTAGTAGACAGTCTAGAAATACAGCAAAGTGTCACAGTTTTAATCCCTGACTATATTGTATAAATGGCATATGCAAAGCTAGATCCGGAGTTACAGCACAGATCTCCAACAAGGATAGCTAGACTTCCCATTTGGAACATGCGAAGTATCAACCTAATAAAATAAAACAAATAGCTTAGATGATTTCTGTCTTCTATATTTAGGTACCATTTGCTTTACCCTTATACATTAAAACCACCCAAAACATTAAAACAGGAAAAAATGGATTTCCCTATTAAATTAACTCCTTATTTTGTCTATTTTGTCACTCCAGCTTCTATCAGTACATAAAATGTATTTAGTGTTACAGCATTAGTGTTACATGGGAACAGTGTTACTGTTCTAGAATAGCCTAATTGACAGGCAAACCAGAAAAATACGAGTCAAGCCATCTTACGTACTCACTACCATAAAAATAGCTAATCGCTGTATTTCGTGACCCATAAGAACTTTTTATTATTGGGATTATCATTATTGAATTATCAAGAACCACCATAAAATTTAAAACATAAGCAAATGGATTTCTTAATTTTTTTGTATTACATAAATTCTTCACTGATATAAAGCAAAACAGCACTGTTCATAGATATGAGCTACTTCACACCTGACAGGGGCATGAACATAACCATCACTAGTCCCCCATAATTAGTTAGCTGTCCATCCAGTACTGCCTGGGACACATGCGCTCCTGGACAATATTTTCCTGGAAGCTTTGTGACAAATAACACAAGACCATTTTGTGATAACTGGATTCAACTATTATCTACTTTTTGTCATCTTTTCAATATTATTTCTGCTTTTGCTTGTCACC